>NC_057723.1:28725767-28793474 GCF_004010195.1 Chiloscyllium plagiosum | reverse complement strand
CTTCACTATCCTATCTACCTGCGACTCCACTTTCAAGGAGCTATGAACCTGCACTCCAAGGTCTCTTTGTTCAGCAACACTCCCTAGGACCTTACCATTAAGTGTATAAGTCCTGTTAAAATTTGCTTTCCCAATGCAGCACCTCGCATTTATCTGAATTAAACTCCATCTGCCACTTCTCAGCCCATTGGCCCATCTGGTCAAGATCCTGTTGTAATCTGAGGTAACCCTCTTCGCTATCCACTGCACTGCCCATTTTGGTGTCATCTGAAAACGTAAAAGACCTGGGGAAAGTGGACAATTCAAGGCTGGGAATGGACTTCATTCTACTGGATTTCTGAAAGAATGGTGACAGTGAATTGTCGATGGTATGATGGGACCTTATGATGAATAGAGGAGAAAGGGGGAGGGCAAGTGTTCAAAGAGGTCTTCAAGCCAATAAATGTGTGGATATTTCCAAAGTCATGGGTTCTGCATGCAAACAGGGGCAATAATAATTTATATAAAGGAGCTCAACAGAAATTGGAGATGGCACAAAGTTCATGGGACCACAGGGACAGCAAAAGGGAACAGGAAGCATGTTGGGAAATTTAGATACCACAGGTGGAGACTGCGACTCACCCAAACTGATGTTGGATCGAGAGTCAACTGTACAATAATTACATGCAGAGTTGGAGTAAGTTACTGTAAATTGGTGGAGTAAAACTCTGCTTGGATAAGTGCAGTAATCCTGTCTTCCCTAATTCTATAATACCACCCCATCTTGCTTTAGTTTGTACTTCATAAACAGGTCATTCATTGTCCAAGAATGTATTAAAAATTATGAACATGAGTACCCTATCACCAGCCTGCAGAGGTAATCAACAGTAAAGGCTTATATTTCATCAATGTTCTAATTATATATGTGCATCACACTCACAAACTAGAGAACTCATAGGTTTCTGTCTTTCCCAATGTCCAGGCTCCAACAAGAAATGGCTGGTAAGAGACAAGGGACATCCCTTCCAAACATGGCTCCTGGCACCTTCACAAAACCTTCAGATTGGTGTAGAACAAGGGCCAGAGTGAAACAAACAAAGGCCTCCTACATTGTACTGTAAATGTCAGTGGACCCCTCCAGCTCACTGAGTGTAAATAATAAATCTGCCTCCTGTGCCTGTCTGTATATTTTGACAAAGTCATTAATGGCTGAGGACAGGGGCTTGTCCTCCACCTGTTGCTGAGCAGGTTCATGGTCTCTATCACTCCTCCGAATGTCAGAAACCCAGGCTATTCCTTCCTCAAACAGCTGTGGAGACATGGCTGGATGGACTCATCAGATTGTGCTCTGAACTCTAATCTAGAAGGAGAACTCATTGAGGTGAACGTCTCTGAGCTGGTAAAAGGCTCAGGAGAAAGCCTTGCCCGTGTGAGGGTTGTCTGAGGGTTCAGTGACTTCGTCCTCAGAACTAGACAAAGAATGAAGGGTCTCTGGTACTGGTCTCTTTGCAGATTCACTGGGTGCCACTAGTGTCTGCAGAAGAAAAGAGACTGCAAATTAGTTGTCTAAGAGGGTTTAAAGTTTGTGCATATTAGTAAAGAGTTAACATTGGTGGTAATAGGAGAGTAGCAAACCCATCATAATGAAACTCTGGTTGGCTGTGCATTGAATTCTCTCCTTTTCCACAGAAGCAGTCTGTCCAATTCCAGAATGTTCTCCTCAGTTGGAGTGAGAATCCTAACGTCTACCAATGCTCCTCTTACAGCACCTTTTAATCCTTGTGATCTCTTCCAGGGCAGGGGCAGCAGATACATGGGAACACTGACTGCTGCAAATTCCTCTCCAAGTCATTTGCCATCCTGACTTGGAAATATATCGCTGTGTCTTCAATGTCACTGGGTCAAAATCCTGGAACTCCCTCCCTAACTGCACTGTGCATGTGACTACACTACTGAGACTACAGCGGTTTGAGAAGGCTTCTCACCATCCATGGGGTGGCACGGTGACTCAGGGGTAGCATGGTGGCTGAGTGGTTAGCTCTGTTGCCTCACAGTGCCAGGGACCTGATTCAATTCCTGCCTCGGGCAACAGTCTGTGTGAAGTTTGCACGTTCTCCCAGTGTCTGCGTGGGTTTCCTCCGGGTGCTCCGGTTTCCTCTCACAATGCAAAGATGTGCAGGTCAGGTGAATTGACCATGGTAAATTGCCCATGGGGTTAGGTGCATTATTCAGAGCTGGATATAGACTAGGGAAATGGGTCTGTGTGAATTACTCTTCAGAGGATTTGTGTGAACTTGTTGGGCCAAAGAGCCTGTTTCCATACTGTAGTCAATCTAATCTAATCTTATCCATACATTTCTCCAGTGCAATTAAGGATGGACAATAAATGCTGGTGTAGGTGAAAGTGATGACTGTAGATGCAGGAGACAAGATTAGAGTGGTGCTGGAAAAGCACAGCAGTTCAGGCAGCATGCGAGAAGCAAGAAAATCGACATTTCGGGCAAAAGCCCTTCACCAGGAAAGCTCATGCTTCTCGGATGCTGCCTGACTTGCTGTTCTTTGACAGCACAACTCTAATCTTGACTCTGATCTCCAGCCTAAGTGCTGGTGTACCCAGTCATGGCCATATCCTCTGAGACAAATTTGAAAAAAAAAACGATAAGTGGAAGTTAGTGTGAGAAAGTCATTCTGAATCATTGTAGACTGGGTGCCATGAATCTCACTTAATAAAATATTTTAAATGGAAATGTGAGAAGTCAAATTTTATTTCAGTGTAGACAGAGATTGGCTATGTTGTCCAACATTTAGGAGTGAACATCATTTCGGGGATCATGTTTTCCATCTGTTCATATAAATCGCGCACTCTCTCAAGAAAAAAACTGCTAAAAACCAATGTCCATTTGGCAGCTACTAGTGGACCATCCTTCATGCACATTAAATGCAGAAAATCATCTCAGAGCATGGTGAGAGCTATGAAGAAAACGTGTAAACAAAGAATAAAGGATGTGAACTTTGGTCAGGGATGGATTTAAGGAAGAGAGGAAATGGAGCAGTGGAAAGGTATGAGTAAGAATTCCAGTGGGTCTGGTCTAAGTAGCTGAAGGTAAAATCACCAGTATTGGTGTGAGTGTGACAGCCATGAGTTTGGAGTCAGGAATTACATTTCAAAGGTTGCTTTAAAATATTGGAAGAGATAACAGAAGTAGGAAGAAACAGAGCGGAAAACCTTGATGCAGGCCTTGGTGTTCATTGTAAGCTTGAAGTTAGGCCAGCTTTTTATTTTTAATGCGCCTTTTGTCACTTTTTGTTTGTCCTCTGTGTAATCATTCTCCATCTATAACTAAAGCTCAATGGTTATTGTAGCTTATTGTATTCTTATTGGGATTTGAGCTGTCAGCTGTGTCTGTGCGTGCTTGCGCATCATTCCATCTGTCCATGGAAACAAAACAGATGTTGAGGGAAAGGAGAAACAGGTGGTTCCTTAGATTTGTCATTTTGGATTTGATCAAATTGTTGTCAAATATCTTCAGTAATCCTTGATATGCCAGAAAGAGGAACACAGGAGAAGAATTTCTCTCGTGGTTCTATGTAACAACATTTCTAATGCACTCAAAAAGAATATTGTAATTTTTCTGCACATCCATTCAGTTCTGAATTTTATTTAAGTTTTTCATTATATTTATGTTGCTTTTTTGCATATTTTGTGTTTCCTTTAATTTTTAATCGGTGGTTATTTGTGTTGTTTAGAGAATTGTTTGGAGAATTGAACTGCACATAGCCAATCAATGAAAATGCTAAGGTCTTCTGAGATCTCTGAGTAAAGCATCTAATGTAATTTAGCTCTGTTATTCATCTGTCTCAATAAATGCACCCAATCAGAGTTAAAGTGTCAAAGTCTTATAGCTTGTGACACCAGAATGCAAAGTGTGTGCTAGACTCAGAAAGCTGGGATGGTTTGTGTCTGTATGCATTTTCAAATTGGTGCATTAGAAGTGCTGTGTGTTATACAGTTGGTTCTGCTATAACGCGTGTTTCTTCAAGGGAATTGGCTTTAACGTGATTGAAGAATTAAGACCATTATTTGCAGAATGTGAACTTTCCTTACCCGTATTGGCTATAATGTGATTCCAGCCTCATTAGTTTACATGGTGTAGCTATTGCACAATTTTCTTATAATATAAGATTGCACAAGAACTGAGCTATTGCATTATATTAGAACTGACTGGATAGATACAATTTCACACCTGTCATGTTAATCCTGCAACTCACTTGCATTTAATCTCTTTGTTCTGGCCTCCAATACTCTTACAGAGAATCTCAATGCAGGCTGGACGAACAGCAGTGTAATTATTTTTAATAAAAACTATCAAAATGCTTTGATTGAACCAGTTCAGATTTTTGACCACATCTCCCATTTTTCCTCAGACAGCAAGTGCTGGACATTGATGAATGATGCGCTTACCTGATGTTTGGGAATAGGAGAGGTGTCAACTGCTGCTTGGGATAACATGAATGGCAAGGTGGCCTGTTGTTCTGATTTCGGTTCTTTTTTTGCTTCATCTCTTAGACCATTCCCTTAATTTTTTTCTCACCTATTTTCCATTTCCCTTGCAGTGTTCCTCTTCATATATTGACTAATTATTACACCGTTCCATTCTGGTAAAATGTCATCACCTTGAAAGATCAATCTCACCTTCTTCTCTCAACAGATATTCCCTGACCAGCTGATGTTTTTTGTCTTTATTTTAGATTTTGAGCATCTTCAATATTTTGCGTTTTATTCACCCAAAAGGAGCAAACTGTAGGTTATGCAGTTAGAAAGTAAGTTAGACTACAACTGCAAAATCAATCAATTATCATAATTGAAGTTATTTACAAATGGACGATCATGGCCATATGGATATGATCTGCACTAACCTCTTGCTTGTTCCTCTGGAATGGTGTGCAAGGTTAGATTTGCATCATAGTTATCCAAAATGCGATGAAATTGTAGTTCACTGTCATACCTTATTTGCATCCCTGTGAAATTACATTCAATAGAAACTGTCAACATACATTGTTTGAAAGAGAACTTCCTAACTACAGAATGTCATGGAATGTTTCCACATTGCATGAAAAGGTAACTGTATTAACTGTATTGCAAACTGTAATTATTTCCTGTCATGCAGAACAGCTACCTTCAAGTCCAAGAATCACTTGTTGTTTATCAGATACAAGACCATAAGACTAGGAGTGGAAGTAAGGCATTCAGCCCATCAAGTCCACTCCGCCATTCAATCATGACTGATGGGCATTTCAACTCCACATATTCGCAATCACCCCATAGCCCTTAATTCCTTGCAAATCAAGAACTTATCAATCTCTGCTTTGAAGACATTTAACGTCCCTGCCTCCACTGCATTCCATGGCAGTGAATTCCACAGGCCCACCACTCTCTGGCTGAAGAAATGTCTCCTCATTTCCGTTCTAAATTGACCCCTTCTAATACTAAGGTTATGCCCACGGGTCCTAGTCTCCCCGACTTACGGAAACAAATTCTCAGCGTCCACCCTTTCTAAGCCATGCATTATCTTATAAGCATCTATTAGGTCTTTCCTCAACCTTCTAAACTCTAATGAATACAATCCCAGGATCCTCAGCCATTCACTCTATGTTAGGCCTACTATTCCAGGGATCATCCGTGTGAATCTCCGCTGGACACGCTCTAGTGCCAGTATGTTCTTCCTGAGGTGTAGGGCACAAAATTGGATAAAGTATTTTAAATGAGGCCTAACCAGAGCTTTATAAAGTCACAGTAGCACATTGCTGCTATTATATTCCAACCCTCTTGAGATAAGTGACAACATTACATTTGCTTTCTTAACCATGGACTCAACCTGCAAGTCAATCTTTAGAGAATTCTGGACTAGCACTCCCTGATTCCTTTGTACTTTGGCTTTATGAATTTTCTCACCATTTAGAAAATAGCCCTTGCCTGTATTCTTTTTTCCGAAGTACAAGACCTCGCATTTTCTCACGATGAATTTGCTTACAAATTGAACATTGTGGCATTAGAAATGTGTATGTGGAACAATAATGTCTAATTGTAAATGCACAGAAACAAATTGCTGTGAATAAGCAGTCAGAATCTTACATTTGTATCTGTACCTCTGTTAATTATCCAGGCTGTGAAAGGGAATAGAAATATTCAGACTATAGACATTTTACAATAGTACATGACATCCTTTTTCATGCAAACTACTGCAATGCTCATTTCAAAGCAAAAAGAAGAATTGGGTTAATTTTAAGAACTTCAAAATGAAATTGCTAACTCAGCGTATAATTCTACAGAAAATGTCATCTGCTATTAGTCAAATACCAGACAGTACTCATAGAATATAATTAAATTTCATAATGACATTTGTCAGAAATACTCATGATCCAGACGAGGTGGTTGTATTAAGCAGTGAAAGAAAAGATTGTGTTGAACGAAGACTGTATGAATAAAAGGGAGATTGAGTAAATGATAGAATGGAAGATTGAATGAGGCAGATTGGACGAGTGACGGACAGATAACAGGAGATTTATTAAGAGTGTGACCACATAAGGAGAGCAGAACTGAAAAGAAGTCATACCAAAGTCATGATGCAGATCAGGATAAATACATTGAGAAGTATAGCTGTCATTCTCCACGAAAACAAATACTGCTTCATGCTGATTTTTAACATTCTGGAATTGAAATGATTAATAAATGGAGTAAGGTTAGGTATATAACAAAGCAATCTTGCATAATAAAGGGAAACTGATAAAAACAATTGGATTGTCTGATGAAGCAAATGCATCAACAAATGTTGGCACCAGGATGTGAGGAATGCTCTGTCTTTCTGTAGTACCACCAGTCCATGGGTCACAACATAAATTTGTCTTATCTGGTTCCTAATATGGTCAATTTTAATGCCTTCTATGTGTTAGGCTTAATTTAAAAAGATCCATCAACCAGGCATCTTCAAAAAACACAAAATGATTAAATACAGGCCAAAGCTTATTCAATGAAGATGCAAAACTGGTTACCTCACTTAGTTTGCAATATAAAAATATATTTGTTTACGACTGTAAAAAATTCAAATAAAGAAATTCACTTTGGGGAAGAACACCCTCTGTCAATCGGCTTAAGAAGGCAATAAGAATAAGTGTTGCAATGTTCAGATGGCTGTCAGTGTGACCTCAAGCATTTGTAGTCAGGCTTCATCACACATATGTAGTCATTTCTGGGATCTTGATCAACATCCCTTGAGCTACCATTGACCAGAAACTGAACAAAACTAGCCACAAGAGCAGGTCAGAGTCTAGGAATCTTGCAATGACTAATGCACTGCCCAAAACCTATCCATCATTTACAAGGCACAAATCAGGGCTGAAATGGAATACTTCCCACTTGTCTGAATGAACATAGTTCCAATAACATTGAAGAACCTTGACAGATTCCAGGACAAAGCAACCATTGGATTAGCACCACAGCCACCAATATTCATTCCCTTCATTACAGAAGTGTCTACTATCTACAAGGTGAACTGCAGAAATTCACATAGGCTCCTGAGCCAGCACTTTCTAAGCACTATTTAAAAGGACAAGGGCAGTAAATAAATGGGAACAGCTGCAAGTTCCCCTCCAAGTCACTCACCATCCTGACTTGGAAGTACATTGCTATTCCTTCAGTGTCACTGCTTCAAAATTCTGGAGCTTGCTCCCTATGACAATGTAGTTCTACCTTCACTAACTAGATTGCAGTGGGTTGAGAAAGCAGCTCACCACCACCTTCTGAAGGGTAATTAGGGACGGGCAATAAATTCTGTACCAACAAACAAAGGCCAAATTACATGAATGAATGTAAAATAAAAGACAGGTTGGTCATGAAGCAGGGAATTTAGAAGTCTTAATCTGTTGGAACAACAAGAATAGCGATGTTTTGATACAAACCTGTGATAGAAGTCAAACATCCACAGAATCTCAGAAATTGTCACTTCGATTTTGTTGTGTGAGGGCTTCAGAACCTGAACCAAAATTATGATGATGACACAAAGCTGCATATCTCTGGGTATAATCAGAGCAGTGTGGATGGATTTACAGTGCATTAGAAGCAGACTGCAATAATTTACACTGCAATTCTCTCTCTCTGGAAGACTCATATGAGCACATGGACTTGAAAACAAAATGAAGATCAATTAGTCCTTATCTAATGCAACTATTGGATCAAAGCTTGGTTTATCTAGGATTCCCATTTTGAGCAGTGTGTGGAATTTGATTACGTAGAATTTGAGAAGGTATTGACAGTAATTTTGACTGATCAATGTAGGCATTAAATGTGGAGATTAAGTATGAGATCCGAGGGAAATAATTTTCATGGAAGAACTTAAAAAGTTTCTCCTTCCATTAATAAGAATTCATGTAGAATACCTGAAGATTTCAGTAGCAAGACAGGCAGCTGATACTTATAGATGGGTACACATCCAAACTTATTCTCCAATACCTCTCCAAATTCAAAAAGGGTAGAAGGGGCGAGGTGAAAGGGAGGGAATAATATACGAGAAACTAGGTATCTTTTCTTTTACCCTTTCCTAACCATTAGTCTAATTAAATATTATAAACATGGGATATACTGCAAGTCCCCACTTTTGTTTTAGAACTGAAATGGGAGGAGTGCACTGTCTTTCTCACATTATTTTTCTGTGTTAACATTAGGATAAAAAGATCAACCAAGTTTCTTCCTTGATCAGAAAATTACTGATTTAATATAGAATATAACTTATTCAATGAAGAAGTATAAAAATGGTAATCTTTTCCCTCAGATGGGGGATTTCAAGCCGAAGGGCACATTAAGATGAAAGGAGAGAGATTAAAAAAGACACAAGGGGTATACTTTTTATATTGAAAGTGGATCGTGTGTGGAATGAACTTCCTGAGGAAATGGTGAAAGTGGGTACAATTACAATATTTTAAAGACATTTGGATAAATACATAAATAGGAAAGATTTGGAGGGTTATGGGCCAAGAGCAGGCAGGTGGAACTAGTTTAGTTTGGGATTTTGTTCGGCATGGACTGATTGGACTGAAGGGTCTGTTTCCATGTTGTACAACTCCATGGCTCTGATTCTATAGATTTATTTCTGCAGAGATTTACTTTAAAAAAAAACACTTTGCATCAATGAGTCTTAATTCTTGAAGGCAAAAGACATAAGATTTGTGAATTGAGTTGAATTGAATTGAATTGAATTTATTGTCACATGTACCGAGGCACAGTGAAAAGCTGTGTCTTGCGAGCAATACAGGCAGATCACGGAGTTAAGTAGAATAGTTAAGTAAATAAAAGTTAAACAATGGCAAAAACAAAAACACAGGTAGAGGCAAATGATAAGAGTCCATTCAGTATTCTAACAACAGTAGGGTAGAAACTGTGATGTTCGAATGGCTGTCAGTCTAATGCTCTACCATCAAATATGTAGAGAGGTGAAACCAAATATTGGTAGTTATCTCAGTCATCTTGGCAGACACAGTTTGGTTGGGAAACACAATCTTGAGAATTCTTCTGCCCCAGAGGGCCATTGGGATTCACAATAAAATGGTTTTCAGAATAAGAGAACTGAGCTGGGAGCTCTTTCCCTTTGATAGCCTGGTCACCAAACTACTTAAAACAACATCCAAAGTAAAATCTGCAATGTGACAGTCTTAAACCGGGGAGGGTGGGTAAGTGTCATAAGTAAATAAGCAGTTATTGCAAAATGTATTACTACCAAATTTCCAAGTTTCACTGTCCTTTCATTTGTTTGTAAAACAATTCAATAATCCATAACCATTTAAGATCAAGTCCACAAAAATTATTAAATATAAAGTGATCACTACACTTGAATGCATTTGATAATACACTAAACCAGGGGAAACCGTTAATCAATGTAAATGCAGATACCTTATCTTGGTGGTTCGGGTTGAAAAGAGAATGTGATGAAACATTTTAGATCAGAAGTGTTTCATAGAACATCGAACATAGAACATTACAGCACAGTACAGGCCCTTTGGCCCTCGGTGTTGCGTTGCTCTGTGAAACCAATCTGAAGCCCATCTAACCTACACTATTCCATTCTTGCACATATGCCTATCCAATGACCATTTAAATGCCCTTAAAGTTGAGGAGTCTTTTACTGTTGCAGGCAGTGCGTTCCATGCCTCTACTACTCTGAGTAAAGAAATTACCTCTGTCATCTGTCCTATATCTATCACCCGTCAATTTAAAGCTATGTCCCCTCATGCTAGCCGTCACCATCTGAGGAAAAAGGCTCTCACTATCCAACCTATCTAGCCCTCTGGTTATCTTATATGTCTCAATTAAATCACCTGACAACCTTCTTTCTAACAAAAACAGCTTCAACTCCCTCGGCCTCCATACCAGGCAACATCCTAGTAAATCTCCTCTGAACCCTTTCCAAAGCTTCCACATCCTTTCTATAATACGGTAACCAGAATTGTAAGCAATACTCCAAATGCGGCCACACCAGAGTTTTGTACAGCTACAACCTGACCTCATGGTTCCAAAACTCAATCCCTCTACCTGTAAAAACTAACACACTGTATGCCTTCTTAACAACCCTTGAGAGACAGTGAGGGCTGCAGATGCTGGAGATCAGAGCTGAAAATGTGTTGCTGGAAAAGCGCAGCAGGTCAGGCAGCATCCAAGGAACAGGAGAATCGACGTTTCGGGCATAAGCCTGAAGAAGGGCTTATGCCCGAAACGTCGATTCTCCTGTTCCTTGGATGCTGCCTGACCTGCTCCGCTTTTCCAGAAACACATTTTCAGCTTCTTAACAACCCTATCAACCTGGGTGGCAACTTTCAAGGATCTATGTACCTGGACACCGAGATCTCTCTGCTCATCTACACTACCAAGAATCTTACCATTAGCCCAGTATTCTGTATTCCTGTTACTCCTTCCAAAGTGAAACACATCACACGTTTCAGCATTAAACTCCATTTGCCACCTCTCAGCCTAGCTCTGCAGCTTATCTATGTCACTCTGTAACCTACAACATCCTTTGTCACTATCTACAACTCTACCGACCTTAGTGCCATCCACAAATTTACTAACCCATCCTTCTATGCCCTCACCCAGGTCATTTATAAAAATGACAAACAGCAGTGACTGAAAACAGATCCTTGTGGTACACTACTAATAACTGAACTCCAGGAAGAATATTTCCCATCAACCACCACCCTATGTCTTCTTTTAGCTAGTCAATTTCTGATCCAAATCGCTAAATTATCCTCAGTCCCTTGTCTCCGTATTATGTGCAATAGCCTACCATGGGGAACCTTATCAAATGCCCACTGAAATCCATATACACCACATCAACCACTTTACACTCACCCACCTGTTTGTCACCTTCTCAAAGAACTCAATAAAGTTTGTGAGGTATGACCTATCCTTCACAAAACCACGCTGACTATCCTTAATCAGCTTAGTCCTTTCTAGGTGATTATAAATCCTATCTCTTTTTGTCCTTTCCAACACTTTACCTACAATTGAAGTAAGGCTCACAAGTCTTTAATTTCCAGTGTTGTCTCTACTCCCCTTCTTGAACAAGGGAACAACATTTGCTGTATTCCTGTAGACAATGACGACATAAAGGTCAATGCTAAAGGTTCGGCAATCTCCTCCCTAGCTTCCCAGAGAACCCTAGGATAAATCCCATCTGTCCCAGGGGACTTACCTATTTTTACACTTTCTAGAATTGCTATCACCTCCTCCTTGTGAACCTCAATCCCATCCAGTCTAGTAGCCTGTATCTCAGTATTCTCCTCGACCACATTGTCTTTTTCTGGTGTGAATACTGATGAAAAGTATTCATTTAACGCTTCCCCTATGTTGTGGTTCTGTTTGCCGAGCTGGAAATTTTTGTTGCAAACGTTTCGTCCCCTGTCTAGGTGACATCCTCAGTGCTTGGGAGCCTCCTGTGAAGCACTTCTGTGGTGTTTCCTCCGGCATTTATAGTGGCCGCTTCCGGTTGTCAGTTCCAGCTGTCCGCTGTAGTGGCCGGTATATTGGGTCCAAGTCAACAAACACAGCGACTTGGACCCAATATACCGGCCACTACAGTGGACAGCTGAAACTGACAACCGGAAGTGGCAGGGACAGGCCACTATAAATGCTGGAGGAAACACCACAGAAGCGCTTCACAGGAGGCTCCCAAGCACTGAGGATGTCACCTAGACAGGGGACGAAACGTTTGCAACAAAAATTTCCAGCTCGGCGAACAGAACCACAACAACGAGCACCCGAGCTACAAATCTTCTCCCAAACTTTGCTTCCCCTATCTCCTCTGGCTCCACCCACAATTTCCCACTATTATCATTGATTGGCCCTAATCTTACTCTAATCATTATTTTATTACTGATATACCTATAGAAGGACTTAGGGTTTTACTTGGTCATATTTGCCAATGACTTCTCATGTCCCCTTCTGGCTCTTCTTAGCCCTCTCTTTCAGTCTATCCTGGCTAACTTGTAACTCTCAAGCGCTCTAAATGAGCCATCACATCTTATCCTAAGGTAAGTCTTCTTCTTCCTCATGCAAAGAGATTCAATTTCCTTAGTAAACCATGGCTCCCATGCTTGACAACTTCCTCCCTGCTTGACCGGTACATACTTATCAAGGACACACAGTAGCTGGTCCTTGAATAAGCTCCACATTTCAATTGTACCCATCCCCTGCAGTTTCCTTCACCATCCTATGCACCCTAAATTTTGCCTAATCATATTGTAATTATTGCCTTTCCCCCAGCTATATACTTATTCATTTCAGTCACTAAAAATATAACCGAATTGTGGTCACTATCACCAAAGTGCTTACCTCCCTCCAAATCCCTCACCGGGCCAGGTTCATTACCCAGTACCAAATCCAATGTAGCCTCATTTCTTGTTGGCCTGTCTACATACTATATCAGGAAACTATCCTGCAGACATTGGACAAAAACTGACCCATCTAATGTACTTGAACTATAGTATTCCCACTCAATATTTGGAAAGTTAAAGCTCCCATAACAACTACCCTGTCACTTTTGCTCCTATCAAGGATCATCTTTACTATTCTTTCCTCTACATCCCTGGAACTTTTTGGAGGCCTATAGAAAACTCCCAACAGGGTAACCTCTCCTTTCCTGTTTCTAATCTCAGCCCATACTATCTCATATGACGAGTCCTCAAATGTCCTTTCTGCAATCATTATACTGTCCTTGACTTGTAATGCCACACCACCCCTTGAAATCATTTCAGTTACTTTTTTAACACAGGTATGATCTATGAACTGATTGATGCTCATTATTTCTTCTAAAGAAGGTAGAAGCAAATATAACAATGATTACGGTGACTTGATATGATAGATCAAATGCATTGCTGCTGATGAGAATGGAATATATTAGAACAAGACAACAATCAGTTAGAGATTTGGAACTTTAATTGTGTGTCAAACTTGGATTGCAAGAATTTGAAATCATGAAAGGAAACCATATTAATATTTCCATCCATAGGAAAAGCTGATTTAGCTATCAGGCATCTTGAGACAACTTCTGCCATTATTGTGAAACAGAGGCATGAAAAATATAGTTAGAACATGCAATAAAATTCATTTGCAACAGTGATAAGGATCCCCTCCTCCTTACCTACCGACCCACCAGTATCCACATCCAGAAGATCATCAGCTGTCATTTCCACCAACTCCAGTGAGATGCCACCATCAGTCACATATTCCCCTCCCCTCCTTAGTCCATCTTCTGCAGGGACTGTTCCCTCTGGGACACATTGGTCCATTCTTCCTTGACTCCCAACACCCCTCCCTCAGACTCACGACATCTTCCCCTGCAACCGCCTATGGTGTAACACCAGACCATTTACTACTCCCTCCTCAGTATTCAAAGGCTCAAACATACCTTCCAGATGAAGCAGCACATTACCTGCACTTCACATAATCTAGTCCACTGCATTTGCTTTTCACAATGTGGTTTCATCTAATCTGGGGCAGTAACATCTACATTCTGCCTCAAAAAACACCCTGAGCTTCCAGTTGCCTGCCACTTCAATGAACTACCTTGTTCCCTGGCCAACATCTCTGTCTCAGACTTGTTGCAGTGTTCCAGGGAAGCTCACTACAAGGTGCAAGAACACCACCTCGTTTTCCACTTTGGGACCCTGCAGTCCTCTGGACTCAATATCAACTTTAATAGTTTTAGGGCTTGAACCCTCCCATGGCCCATCCCCCAACCCACACCCCAGCCTTGTTATCACATCGTCTGCCATTACACATTACCTATTCTTAGCCTCTGACAGTGTCCATTAACAGCTAGTCACTCTCCTAGTCAGATCACTCTCTACTCTTATCTGTCTAACTGTTCTTCTCTCTCTTTGGGCTCTACCTCACCCCCACTCAATTGTTTACTCCTTACCTCCTCCCCCACCCTATTTTCTGCATATAAACCAACATTTTCCTCATTATCATCAGTTTTGGGGAAAGGTCACCTGATCTGAAACGTTAACTCTGATTTCTCTTCACTGCCAGACCTGCTGAGTTTTACTAGCAATTTCAATAAATATAAACAATTGGATTCAAATGAATCACTTCAACAATATAAAGAATGTAGGCTCATTCTAAAAGCGAGATCAGGAAAGGAAAGAGAGGTTATGAGAGAGCCTTGGCAAGTAAGGTTAAAGATAATCCAAAGAGATTCTAAAAGTACATTAAGAGCAAGAGATCAAAGATCAAAGAGGTTGTCTTTGTGTTGCATCTCAGGAGATGGGAGAGATATTAAAATTAATATTTTGCATCAGTTTTCAGTCTGGAGAAAGAAATGGAGGATAGAGAACTCAGGGAAATAAGTATTGATGTTTTGGAAACAGTTTATTTAGATTAAATTCCCTACAGTGCAGAAACAGGCCCTTCGGCCCAACCAGTCCACATCAACCCTCCGAAGAGTAACCCACCCCAACCTATTTCCCTCTGACTAATGCACCTAGCACTATGGCTAGAAAACATGGCCAATTCACCTAATCTGCACATCCTTGGAGTGTGGGAGGAAACCAGAGCACCCAGAGGAAACTCAGGCAGACTGTGCAAAGTCCACACAGACAGTGACCCGAGGCTGGAGTTGAACCTGGGACCCTGGTGCTGTGAGGCAGCAGTGCTAACCACTGAGCTACTGTGCCACCCCATGCCATTCCCATGACTGCATAGGAAATGCTAGAGGTCTTAGGTGAATAAATGAAGGTGAATAAATCTCCATACCTGACCTGGCATATCCCACAACATTGTGGGATGTTGGGAAGGAAGATGCAAAGTTCTTTGCAGAAATATTTTTATCATCTATAAATATGGGTGAAGAGTTGAATGACTGGAGAGTGGCAAATGTTTTACTTTTGTTTAAGAAAGGATGTAAAGAAAAGCCTGTGAATGAGAGACCTGTGAGTCTGACCTAGGTGGTGGGTAATTTGTTGGAAGTGATTCTGAAAGACAGGATCTATATGCATTTGGAGAGGCAAAGAATGATTAGGGATAGTCAGCATGGTTTTGTGCGAGGGAAACCATGTCTTACAAACTTGATTGATTTTTTTGAGGCAAATAACCAAGTAGATTGAAGAAGGCAGAGCAGTAGACATTATTTATTTGGACTATAGATGTCTTTTCCCTGGGATGGAAGATTTCAAGACCAGGAAGTATATTTTTAAGGTGAGAGGAGAAAGATTTTAAAAATGCACGAAATGTAATTTTTGCTACACAGAGTGTGGTTCGTGTGTGGAATGAACTTTCAGAGGAAGTGACGAATGCAACTACAGTTACAACTTTTAAAAGACATTTAGATAATTACTTGAATAAGAAATATTTGGAGGGATATGGGCCAGGCTTAGGCAGGTGAAACTAGTTTTGTTTGGGATTATGGTCAGCATAGACTGGTTTTACCAAAGAGGCTGTTTCTATGCTGTATGACTCTGAGAGTTTAAGAGTACCCTCCATGTAATCCCTGGAAACTGACACTAAGCTAAGATTCAGCCCGTCATTTCTTTAAGATTGCCAATAAAGTTGCGTGTGTCCATATTTGGCACCTAAAAATCAGAGAGGAACAAGGCCATCATTTTTCATCCATTGAATAGTTATGTACACCAGAAGGCCTTTCAGCCCATCAAGAAATAGCCAAAGCCAACCTGAGGGAAAATCTGTTATTACAGTGAGTGTTTAGCCACAGAATGCACTGCCTGACAGAATGGTGGACACTGTTTCAGTTTTGGATTACAAATGGGAATTGAATAAGTTCCTGAGGAGGACTACAAGGAAAGGGTATGGGCTTTGATGAGTTGAAATGTCTAATTCTGTCCTGTGACCATTCTATGTTTTAATTAATTTTTGTCTTGTTCCTGTTTCATTTTTAAATGCAAACAGGAATTGCAGTCAGGCAACTTAAATAGCAGGGAGGAGAAAATGAGGACTGGAGATCAGGGTCGAGAGTGTGGTGCTGGAAAAGAACAGCAGGTCAAGCAGCATCCGAGGAGCAGGAGAGTTGACATTTTGTGTATAAGCTGCTTCATCAGGAGATCGGAGTCGAGAGTATGGTGCTGGAAAAGCACAAGAGGTCAGGCAACATCGGGGAGAGGAGAATTGATTCTCCTGCTCCTCAGATGCTGCCTGATCTGCTGTGCTTTTCCAGCACCACACTCTCAACTTAAACAGCATTTTTAAAACAGATAAATAATGCACAGTTGGTATAAAGAGTGTTTCTTTGTGATGACTATAGAATTTTCTGTCATGCATTAGATCTTTCTTCACTACCTCTATTAAAATAACAATAGCCAGCTGAGTTGTAGCAATTGTTTGAGGACACTCTTATAGCCAAGATTTGGAATGAAGAAAAGGGTAACATTGTGTAAACCATTCATACTGCAGTATCCTTCCCCTACATCACAGGATACATTTACATTCTGCAGACCATAGCTGTTCCAAAGTGTCATTGCAGATTTGATATAGTGAATGGATATGTGCAAAAGAGCAATGATTCCATTCTGCGGGCGATATTGTACCTCTATGATGGTACTACAGTGAATTGTGCCATAGTTAATCAAGTGCACAAAAATGTGAGCCAGGAGTGTAATTACCTTCTTATTCTGCCAAATACCAGCATACTGGAAGTACAAAATGTAACATCTCAAATTACTCATTCACTCCATCTCAGTGTTACATTCAGAAAGCAATGCTACCAATTGGAATTTGACAGGTCAGCACTATCTGCTTTCACTCACTGTTTCCTCCTGGAACCTATTACAGGGGTTGACCACTCACTCATTGAAATATTGTACAAGATTCATTACTTTTGAATCAAATTGAAGCTTCCTGGCATGGTTGATATTATGTAGACCGTTTACAATTGTAAAAGAGCATTCATATCACCTCATAACATTAACACAATCCCTCAATTCTTCTAGTTGCTCTCTTTGGTATGTATTCAGAGAGACTCTTACCAACGAATACAATTTGGTGATGCTGGTACAAATGTAACTGCTTCAAGGAACAACATGAACCCTGTTTTGTCAATATTGGAAAGTTAGAGCTTAAATTCAAGAAAGTGAAAAACATCACAGCAGTTATGATATGATTCAAGATCTCAAGTGTTATCAGGAGTTTTGCCCTTCACAAGCAAGAAAATAACTGTAATCCTCCAGATTGATTTTATTTACCTTAGTAAGATCAATTTATGTGTTATATTGAGGGTGCAACTATAAAATAGCAATGTTACTGAAGACAGATAAACAAGGAAATGCAATTAACTTTTTTCTCTCAGCCTTGTCGTTCTGATTTTTAAGTAATTGGGACAAATAAAAAGAAGACATAATGAGATTAATGTCAGTAGGAGCTTTTTAAATACTTTTTTCTCCTTTATTTATAGCCCACATATACAACATCATCTTACACAAGCTGCTGACAGCCACTTAGAGGATGAATGTCACCAACAAACTGTGAACATTCAGTACCAAAATGGCAAAGATGCCAGGGCAAGACATACATATTGTGTTTAGTTTGGGCTTAAATTATAAATACTAATGATAAATAATAATGAGAACTTAATATACAGGACTCTCTCCGTTTTTTTATTCGCTCTTCGGATATGGGTGTTGCTGACAAGGTCAGTATTTGTTGCCAATCCCAAATTTGCTTGAGGTAGTGGTAAGCTGCCTTCTTGAACTGTTAAAGCCCATCGAGCACAAGTTCATTTGTCGTGCTGCTGGGAAGGGAGTTCCGGGTTTTTGCGCAGTAAAGGAACAGTGACATAATACCAAATCAGCATAGTGAATAGGTTGGAGGGGAATATATATCTCCATTACCTTTGTCCTTTTTGTTGAGAGAGGTTTTGGATTTGGAAAGTTCTGTCGAAGGAACCTTGATAAATTACTACACCGCATTTTGAAGGTGATTCACATTGCTGTCAGTATGGAGGAAATGAAGCAATTTCCAATCAACCTGTTCAGCGATTTAATACATAACTCTGGAGCAGGTGTGGCTTGAACCCAGGCTTCCAGCAGTAGGGAGACTACCACTGCATCACAAGATGTGATTTTTAAAATGATGGTTGGAATGTCAATGGTTGTATTGTCTTGCTGCTGTCAAGAAATTTGATGGTTTCATTTCAAACAAGTTTCTTCTTATCTGAGAATTTTAGCATCCACAATATTTCTTGGTTGTTGTTAGAGCTGCTGACTTAACCCCTGTATTTAGTGGTCAGATTTTGGCGAGTGAGGAGGTGATTACTCATTGTAGAATGACCAGTCTTTGACCTGCTCTTGTAGCCAAAGTACTCATGTGACTGGTTCAATTCAGTTTCTTATTAATGGTAACCCAGGATGTATCTGATGGGGAATTCAATGTTGAGAATGTTATTGAATGTCAAGGAGAGATGGTTACGTATTCCATTGTTGCAGATGTCATTGCCCGGCACTTATCTGGCATGAATAACCTTTCCCACTTATCATTCCAAGCCTGAATTGCTGCATGTGGACAGTACTGAAATACTGTGCAATAATCAGCGAATACCCCCACTTCTAAACTTATGTTGGAGGATAGGTTATTGATGAAACAGCTGAAAATGGTTGGTGCTAGGATGCTAACCAGAATAAACTCTGCAGTGATGTTTTAGGGCCAACAGCAACAGCTATCTTCTTGTGAAAGGTATGAGTCTTCCTTTTGTTTCCTACTGACTTATGTTTTGCTAGGGAACCTTGATGTCACACATGGTTAAAAACTTTCAAGTCACCTGAGAGTTCAACTCTTTTCTTTGGCCAGAGGATGTAAAGAGGTCTGGAAATGAGTAGCCCTGGCAGAACCCGTGGGTGGCACAGTGGCACAGTGGTTAGCACTGCTGCCTCACAGCGCCAGAGATCCGGGTTCAATTCCCACCTCAGGCGACTGACTGTGTGGAGTTTGCACGTTCTCCCCATGGGTGGGTTTCCTCCGGGTGCTCCGGTTTCCTCCCACAATCCAAAGATGTGCACGTCAGGTGAATTGGCCATGCTAAATTGCCCGTAGTGTTAGGTAAAGGGGTAAATGTACGGGAATGGGTGGGTTACGCTTCGGCGGGTCGGTGTGGACTTGTTGGGCCGAAGGGCCTGTTTCCGCACTGTATGTAATCTAATCTAATCTAAAAACCCAAGCTGAGCATCTGTGAACAGGCTGTTACTTCATAATTGGTACTTGATAGCACCGTTGACAACATCTTCCCTCACTTTGCTAATGACTGAGAGTAGACTGGTTGGGTGGTAATCGATCAGATTGGATTTGTTCTTCCTTTTGTGAATTGCAAATCCTTGGGCCATTTTCACATTGCTGGGTAGATTTTTTTGCAGCTGCAATAGAACAGCTTGGGTCATTGTGTGTCTAGCTCTGGAGCACACATTTTCCGTACTGGAAATTTCACAGCTGGAAATAAGCAAATCATCCCCGTTTCAGAGCATTTCTAACATTCCTAATTAATCAGAACATCATTTTATTACAGCATAGTATCAAAATTGCTTTTAACTCTGAAGTGAGATATTTTTATATTCTATTGTATTGCACACTGCAAAATTTGTTCTTGTTGTCTGGTTTATGTGTTTCCTCAATACTATGCAGTAATGACTGATATTGTACCTGTCAAGTATAAGAAGTAGAAAACAACTACTTTTTGTTTTACTTGAAGAAGGTAAGAAATAAGTAGAAAGACACTTGCCATTTTGACACAGGGTCAGCAAACATTACTCATATCACATCTTATCGTATTTTAATGCAATTTACATTGTTGAATTTGAGTTTACAAAGGTGAGCAACTGCATACTAAAAAAAATTTCTTTATAAAGAGACACCTTTTTTTAAAAAAAGGGTATTGTTAATTGGCTACTATATGAATATTTGACATTTTCAGCCTGAGAGTTTCGATTCCATTTCACTGTGCTATCTTCTGGCATGAATTATGGCTTTAAGCCAGCCTAATGACTAGTGAACATACAGGTGATTGGTGAGAATATCTGAGCCTGTATACATGAAGGAGGTAGATGATACCAGGGACTGAAGCCTTCACACAATTGGTTTTTTTTGTATCATTTACATTCAATGCTGATCTTGAAACTGTATTTAGAAGTATATAACATGGTATATTGAGATTTCTTTAAAAAAAACCTTTTGAACTAGGAAAACTTTTGAAAAAGATTCTTATTATGAGAATAATAAATATGCATTATGCAGTTTTTTTAATCCATTCATGAGATGTAGGCATCCCTGGCTGAATCAGCATTTATTGCGCATCCCTAATAGCCCAGAGGGCAGTTAATAGTTAACCAGATTGCTATGGTCTGGTATCCCATGTAGGCCAGACCACATAACGGTAATAGATTTCCTTCCTGAAATGACATTAGTGAGCCTGATGGACATTTCTCCTTGACAATGAGCAATGATTTCATGGTTATCATTAGACTCTTAATTCCAGGTTATTACTGAATTCAAATTCCACCATCTGCTGTGGTGGGATTTGAACCCAGTTCCCCAGATTGCTAGATTACTAGCCTAATGACAATACCAGTAGGCCATTGCATACTACCTTCCCACCCCACTCCCTACACACACATTCACATACATGCATGCAAACATGATACTCACATACATGTGGATTTGCCATAGAAATGGGTGGGAAGCTGTTCGGAGGATTGGTGTGGACTCGATGGGCCGAATGGCCTGCTTCCACACTAGGGATTCTATGAGTCCATGAAATACATACAATTAATTTTCTTTTAATTTGGAAGAATGAGTAGGTTATTCCTTCAACTAAAGTGGGGTGGGGGCGGGGGAGTTGTTGTTGGTGTATGGAGTTGTTATTAGATCCTTTGACATACAGTGTTAAGTTACAGATCATCATTACAGAATGGTATTTCATCACTCCTTCAAGGGCTGACTTCATATTTACATTAGGCGAAAGTGAAGACTGCAGATGCTGGAGATCAGAGTGGAGAGTGCGGTGCTGGAAAAGTACAGCAGGTCAAGCAGCATCCGAGGAACAGGAGAATCGATATTTGTCAGGAATCTGACGACACTGCCCTATCATCTGGAATTCCTGATGAAGGGCTTTTGTCCGAAATGTCAATTCTCCTGCTTCTCAGATGCTGCCTGACCTGCTGTGCTTTTCCAGCACCACACTCTTGACTCATGTTGACATTACCATCCATGAGCACGTGACACTTGCAAATCAAGGGTTACATCTGCTGTCATTTGTTAGCAGCTGCTGGCTTACCTAACTCTCCCTCCTTCCTGACCAAAGATCGTAACATTCTTACATTCTTCAGCTCAGAACATATCCTGCTCTGATAAATAGAACCTAGATCTCGGTGTTTCCTGTGAAGGGTTTTATCCTCCCCTAGCTGTTTCTGTCTGTAGAGGGCAGTGAATCACCTCCCATATTGCTTTTAAATTGACTGCATAAATCATCCCGGCAGAGATGGGGCTCTAGCTCTGCTACTGGTCAATGACTCTCTGGAGGGCCTGGTTCCTGAAACCTGAAATATTGCTGAAAATGATAGTTGGTAAAAAGAATTGATATCATAGTGATTCTATGTGTTCCCAGGATGGCGTTGTGTAGCAATGATTGTATAGGAAGGAAACGTTGTGATGAAACTCAATCTCCTGTATTCCCACAGCTGTTCAGTGCATTTTTAACAGCTATCTTGAATGTTTCAGGCTTGTTTCTTCCACTGTCAAAGAGCATAGAGGAATCTAGCTCTAACTTGGCACAGAGCTTGTCCACTCTGCAGTTTCTCCATCTCCTATTGTATACAAACACAAACTCTTCTACTGCAGCCTACATCACAGTCACAGCTCTCTATCTGAATTTTATGCTTCCCTCCTGGTGAGTTTGAATGTCAGATGGATGGTGGGGTCATGTAAAATCCAATCAACGGCCTTTCTCCCCCGACCCAGCAACCCCCACCTATCTTCAGGGAGAAACAGAAGAGATTTGTTGATCCTCCCAGCCTGGGCTTATTGAGGCTGTAAGTGACCAATTAAAGATCACTTAAGTGCTTCATCACATCCCAACTGCTATTTTATACCTACGGCAGGGAAGACAAATATGTGTCTTGCTGAATTAAAAGAAACAGAGAGCAGTGATCCATGGAGATTCTTCTGGCTGGAAGAAGATTGTTTGTTCCAAGGGATTAGAATGTTAATAAATTCATTCATGGGATGAAAGCATCACCAGCTAGGCCAGCATTTATTCCTAATTGCCAGAGGGCAGTTAAGAGTCAACCACATGACTATGGGTCTGGAGTCACCTGTAGGGCTAAACTAGGTAAAGATGACAGTTTCTTTCCCTGAAGGACATTATTGAACGAAATGGATTTTTCCAACAATCCACAAAGAAGTCATGGTCATCATTAGACTTTTAAGTCCAGATTTTTGTTGAACTCAAGTTCCATTATCTGTAATAGCAAGTTCAAACCTAGGCTCCCAGAACATCACCCAGCTGTCTGGATTAACAGTCCAGCAATAATAACACTTGGCCTTCATTTCCCCACTGGACCTATAATATTAGTATCAGTGTGTTTCCTGATATGTAGTCATGACCTACATCTTTGTGTGCAAGGGATAATTTCAAAGTTTGCAGATGACATAAAACTTGGAAGCTTTGTAAATAGTGAGGAGAACTTTGCAGAATTCTATTGGACATAGACACATTGAATCATAGAATTCCTACAGTGCGGAAAGAGACCATTCAGCCTATCAAGTCTGCACTCACCCTCCAAAGAGCATCCCACATGGGTCCCTACCCTACCCCTGTAACCCTTCATTTACCTTGTCTAATCCACGTAGCCTGCACATTCCTAGTCACTTCGGATAATCTAGCATGGCCAATCCACCTAATCTGCACATCTTTGGACTGTGGGAGGAAACTGGAGAACCTGACAGAAACCCACACAGACACAAAGAGATTGTGCAAACTCTGTACAGCCAGGCTGAATGCAAATCTGCATCCCTGGCACTGTGAGGCAGCAGTGCCAGGCGCTGAGCCACTGCGCCGCCTTTTGGTGGAGTAGGCAGACAGGTAGCTGATGGGTTTCAATGCAGAGAAGTGTAAGATGCTGCATTTTGATAGGAAAAAAATTGAAACACATTATATATTGTAAACGATTCTAAAAGGGCTACAGGAGCAGAAACATATGGGTGTATATGTGTTCGGATCAGAGAAGGCAGAGGGAGAGGAGTAAGTGAAGCATACTTCTACATTCTCAGCTTTATTAACAGGGGCATAGAATATAAGAGCAAGGAGGTGTTATTGAATTTGTGTAGGGCATTTATTAGAACTCATCCAGAGTATTGTATACAATTTTTGGTGCCACATTATAGCAAGGGTGGAAATACAGAGTGCAGAATTGATTTACAAGAATGGTTCGAGGAATGAGAAAATTCAGATATAAGGATAGACTGAAGAAATTGGAATGTTCTCCATAGAGAGAAGAAGAATAAGAAAAAAGATCTTATAGAGGTTTACAAAATCATCAGCTCATTATGGAATGGATAGGGAGAAACTGCTATCACCCAGAAAAGGAACGGGAATGAGAGGGCATAGATTTAAAGTGATTTGCAAAAGAAGAATGGTATAAGCAAAAATCTTTAGTAAGTAAAATGGATTCTGGAATGCACTGGCTAGAAGTGTCATGGAGGCAGCTTCAGTTTAGGCATTCAAGAGGGCACTGGATAATTATTTGGATAAAAATATTGTGTCAGATATGGGGGACAAGCAGGAGGTTGGCAAGAGGTAATGATGCTCTCTTGGAGAACTGTAGCAAAGAAAATGAGCCACATTGCCTCTGTCTGTGATGTAAGAATTCTGTGAATTTTCTATGAAGCTGTGACTGTCTGTAGTCCCAGCAATAGCCATTTTTCCTGCCAGAGATGCTGGCCATGCTGGATGATATCTCCCAAAGATGAAACTGCCTGCACCCACTTGGTTGTTAAATTAAAGTGGGGCAGTCTTTCATTCTCTGGATTGGCTCTCCATTGAATATTCTATTGGGAGATATGGACAGGGATCTCCGTGCAGTGTAAAGTCCAGCCCTTTGCATGTGGACAGGCTTGCTAATGCTTTGACCTCCGCGTGACGATGCAGTAATACTCCCAGCTCACAAATCTGGGAACACCACAGACTTTCCAGAAACAATCTACAATGCTTCCAGAGACATTGCAATGGTAAAGAAATTTACATGATCTCATCTGCAAGTTGGGTGACTGGCTCTTTTAAAGAACGTGAATGTTGGGGCCTTCTAGCAGATAAAGACATGTGCTTTGGTGAGTGACAAGTGAAAACATTTACATGTTTCAAATTCACTGCTAGATTTTACAGATGTTACAGTAACACTGGTTTGGAGATATGCAAGACATGAAGGGTATCTCACACACAAGCATCTTTTCTTATATGGGAGGCACAGACGGCACTGTGGGGCCTATTCAAAGGGCTTTTGGTTCCCATAGCATCACCTCCATCAACATTACTGAACATTTGGCTTCCAAAATACTTGGGAAATGGTTTTCAATTTTAAACATTCTTGTCTTCAGCAAACTTAATTAACACTCACTGACACTTTTGGACATCGCAGTGTCTAACCACCTCAGTGAGGTACAACACAGGTTCACTAGGTTTACAGCAGGACTCTAAATAATTCAGTAATTTAGGTAAAAATAGCTTGTATTAACTGACTTTCAAAGGTAGAAGGTCATAACAACTAGGAGCAGGAGTGGGCCATCTTGCCCATTGAGCCTGCTCCGCCATTCAATAAGATCATGGCTGATCTTTTCATGGACTCAGCTCCACTTACCCACTCGCTCACCATAAGCCTTAATTCCTCTGCTGTTCAAAAATCTATTGATCTTTGCCTTAAAAATATTCAAAGAGGTAGCCTCAACTGCTTCACTGGGCAGGGAATTCCACAGATTCAAAACCCTTTGGGTGAAGAAATTCCTCCTCAACTTAGTCCTAAATCTGCTCCCCTTTATTTTGAGACAGTGGGGCCTGCAGATGCTGCAAAAATCAGAGTTGATGAAGTGTGACACTGGAAAAGGCCCAGCAGGTTAGGCAGCATCTGAGGAGCAGGAGAGTCGACGTTTTGGGCAGGACCCTTCTTCAGGAACCCCCTTATTTTGAGGCCATGCTCAGTTGACTTAGGTGACTTGGTTAAGGTATTTAAAGTTAAAAAAAAATCATATGAATTCAGAGCAACTATTTTCTCTTATGGGTAACCCATAAGAAAAGGAATAAATACTGAAAATTTGGCTTAGGCCATTTAGGTGTGAAATAATGCAATAGTTCTTTCCACAAGATGGATCATAGATATCTGGATTTCTATTCTAAAAGTCAATGGATTCTAAACTATTTGAAATTTTCAAGACAGATGAATAAATTATTGTTCAGTAAATGTATCTAAAGATATGGTGCAATGGGAAGTGATTGGATTTGAGATACAGAGCAGTCATAATAAAGTTTAAAAAAAAGAACTGCAGATGCTGGAAATCAGGCACAAAAAAAACCCAGAAACATTGTTGGGAAAAATGCATCAGGTCCGGTAGCATCTGTGCAGAGAAATCATAGTTAACATTTTGGGTCCAGTGACCCTTCCTCAGAACTGATGGTGGCTCAGAAAATGTTGTTTTTTTTATGCAGAAGATAGGGTGGGGGAAGGGTGTAAGGAATAAATGATCACTTGAGGTAGAGCCCGAAGAGAGAGAAGAACAGTTGGACAAGCAAAGGAGTGGATAACAGTCAGCCTAGGAAAATGAATAACTGTTAATGGAGATCATGTGATAGCAAGGCCTGATGAGTGGGGGTTGGGGAAGTGTACTCAAGACCAAAAATTGTTGAACACAATATTGCGTACAGAAGGCTACGGCATTCCCAATTGGAAAATGAGGCACTGTTCTTCTAGCTTGTACTGAGCTTCGTTGGAGCCCTGCAGCAAACGTGAGACAGAAATGTTGGCCAGAGAACGGGGTGGTGTGTTGCTGTGGCAAGCAACTGGAAGCTCAGGGTCTTATTTGCGAACAGAATGTAGGTGTTCTGCGAAGTGGTCACCCAGTCTGCGCTTCATTTCCCCATTGTAGAGGAGACCACATTGTGAGCAGCGAGTGCAGTAGACCAGATTGTTTGAAGTGCAGGTAAATCGCTGCTTCACTTGGAAGGTGTGTTTGGGGCCTTGGATAGTGAGGAGGGAGGAAGTAAATGGGCAGGTGTTACACCGTCTGTGATTGCAGGGGAAGGTGCTGTCAGGCTGTGGGGAGGTGTTGGGCGTGAAGGAGGAGTGGATCAGGATATTTGATGGGAAACATCCTTATGGAAGACTGATAAGGGAGAGGAGGGGAATATGTATCTGGTGGTGGCATTTTACTGGAGGTGGTGGCTGCTAATGATCCTCTGGATGTGGATGATTATAAGTGAGACAAGGGGACCCTATTGCTGTTGTGGGAGGGAATGTAGGGGGTGAGGGCTGAAGTGCAGGAGATGGGTTGCACTCAGCTGTGGGCCATGTCAACTACAGTTGCCAACAACCGTAGTTGTCAATGACTGCTGACAAAGTTGAATATTGGAACAGGCTGAAGGGATTGAATGGTTTAATTCTCCCAATATTTCTGTGATTTACTTTCTCATTGCTGGCACACTCTTTCTCACCAATAAGTCACAAGTGGGTATTGCAGATGCAGATGCAGATCATCTGATGAAGGGCTTTTGCCCGAAATGTCAATTTTCCTGTTCCTCAGATGCTGCTTGATCTGTTGTGCTTTTCCAGCACCACCCTAATCTTGACTCACCAAGAAGGTGTCTAGTGTCTCTATCACTAAATCATGGTCCATGAAATGGCAGATGGACTTTAATCCGGACAAATGCAAAGTGATGCATTTTGGAAGATCTAGTTCAGGTGTAAATTATCCAATAAGTAGCAGAACCCTTAGAAGGATAAACATACAGAGAGATCTGGGGATGTAGGTCCACAGATCCCGGGAAGTGGCAACACAGGTGGATAAGGTGGTCAAGAAGGCATATAGCATACTTTCCTTTGTCAGGCATTGAATGTAAAAGTTGGCAAGTTATGTTACAGCTGTGCAAAACATTAATTAGGCCAAATTGGAATATTATGTGCAGTTCTGGTCGCCACACCACCACAAAGAGGATGTAGAGCAGGTTTACCGAAATGTTGCCTGATCTAGAGGGTTTTAGTTATGAGGAGAGGTTGGATAAACTCAGATTGTTTTCACTGGAAAGATGGAGTTTGAGGGACAACCTAACAGAGGTCTACAAAATTATGAGAGGCATGGATAGGTTCGATAGTCAGAGGCTGTTTCCCAGGTGGAAAGGTCAACTACAAGGAGGCACAGGCTCAAGGTGAGAGGGAAAAGTATAGGGGAGAAGTGTGAGAAACATTTTTCACTCAGATGGTGGTGAGTGCCTGGAATGCATTGCCAGTGGAGGTTGTGGAAGCAGGCACATTAGCAACATTTAAGGCATGTCTTGATAGACACCGGAACAAGAGACAAACAGAGGGTTAGAAATTTTATATAAGCAATAAGTAACAGGTCTATATAAGGATTATCCAGCACAGGCTTGGTGGGCTGAAGGGCCTGTTCCTGTGCTGCATGTATATGTTGTATATACATGTCTCTCCAGACCAGACTGTTAAAACACTGTTAAAAGATTGCTAACCAAACAATGCTCCTGGTTCGACAGAGACCTGCACACACACAACTCTGGTGCACAGGACCGCTGTCTACTGGTTACGTGCTGTTCCCACAAGCATTATATTGCAGAAAGTCATATATCTGCCAGAAAGATTTATGGTTAGCGATGATCTCAGGTAAGATAATTATTCAATGTCCAATTTCCAGCAGCTCTGCATAAACTGGAATCATAATTTACAGATTGGTTGAGTGAAAGTATTTATCTTTGAAAGTGGAAAGTATGAATTCAGTCCACTGGATGCATAGTCATTTCTGTTCATTCACAAATGAATTTGCTTCATAGCAAGACATTTGAGCCAGAAACCAGCATTAACTCTGTGGGTATGCCTCAGAGCTAGGTGGCCACATGCTATGCGGAAAATGCTTTGTGGGGAGTTTGCTACTGAGATTACAGCATGGAATTTATAATGCAAGCTCTCTGAATGGAATAATCATGAAATTGAATTATGTTCATTAAACAGTACTTTGCTTAGCTATTGCCTTTTCCCCAGGATCAAATAAATGGGCTAAATTTTGCTATGAGCTTCAGGATTCTAACATTCTGGTAAAAAGCAATTCTTGAGTCTGGACTTGTCAGCAGCAAGGCTGTCTTGGCAATTTTACCACAATAGGTCTATTTATTGGTTTTTGTAGGTGCTTCAAAAGACCATAATATATAGGAACAGAATCAAGCCATACAGCCCATCAAGTCTCCTCCTCCATTCAATCATTTCTCAACTTTGAGTGGCACAGTGGCTCAGTGGTTAGCACTGCTGCTTCACAGTGCCAGGGACTGAAGTTTGATTCCAGCCTCAGGCGTCTGTCTACGTGGAGTTTGCACAGTGTCCGTGTGTTTGTGTGGGTTTCCTCTGGGTGCTCTGGTTTCCTCCCACAGTCCAAAGATGCGCAGGTTGGGGTGAATTTGTCATGTTAAATTGCCCACAGTATTCAGGAATGTGTAGATTAGATGCATTAGTCAGGTGAAATGTAGAGCAATAGGGTAGGGGAATGGGTCTGGGTGGGTTATCTTCGGAGGTTGGTGTGGGCTTGTTGGGCTGAAGGGCCTGTTTCCACACTGTAGGGATTCTATAATTCCATTCTCCTGCCTTCTCCATAATAATCATCTGATTAAGATGAGTTGTGAGTGATGATCAATATATGTGGATATGATGTTACTGCTATCACAGAGACATGGTTGAGAGGGCGGGAGGACTGTCAGCTAGGTATGGAATCTTCAGGCAAGATGAATGGAGAGGGTTGTAAAAGAGGAGATGGTATCGTAATATTAATTGAGGATTCAATTAATGCATTCAGCAGTGGTGATACGTAAGAAGGTTCCTCCGTTATAGTCATGTGCTAGAACTTGAAGACAAAAATAGAGCAATCACTATAGACTAGGGATAGTTTGTAGGTCTATAGTGGGTCTGTCAGGAAGATATTGAAGGGCAGATATGTAGACAAATTATAGGGAAGATTAAAAATATTAAGATAATAATTGCTGAGGATTTCAATTTCCCCAATATAACAGAAGCAGGAGTAGGCCATTCAGCCCCTCAAGCCTGTTCCATTCAATGAGCTGATCTGTGGCCTCATAACTTAACCTCTGAACTTCAGGTATCATGCCTGTACTCTCTCTGAGGCCAGTATATCTTTTTTCAGGTATGGTGCCCAGATTTGCTCAGAACACTTCAAATAGCATCTAATCAGGATTTTGTATAACTGTGGCATAATTTCTGTATCCTTGTTTTCCAGTCCTCTGGCTATAAAGGCCGGAATTCCAATACATTTCTTGATTATTTTCTACATCTGTTCATGACAGTTAAGATCTATGCACCTGAACCCCCAAGTCCCTTTGGACATCGAAAGAGTGAATAGACAGAGTGTTAAAGGTTTAGACGGGTCAGAATTGTTAAAATATTTACAAGACAGCTCTTTAAGCCAGCAAGTAGAAAGTCCTACAAAAAAGAGGCAGTTCTCAAACTAATTTTGGGGAGCACCACTCACAAGTGGTAGAAGTGGGGAAGCATTTTGGTGATAGTGAACATAGCCATGGTGGGCCGGAAGTATAGGTTGTGAATTGGGGGGAAAGTCAATTTTTATATGTTAAGGCAGGATCTGGTCTGGGAGACTGGAAGCAGCTACTTGTTGGAAGATCTATGTCTGAGCAGTGGGAATTACTTAAAAGGGGAATAGTGAGAGTGCATGGCCAGTGTATTCCTGTAAATGTGAAGGGGAAGCAAACAAATCCTGGGAAGACTGGATGTTGAGGAATGTACAGGATTGGATAAATAAAAAATAGAAAGTTTATCGTGGGCTTTAAAAAAAAAGTAGAAACGGGAGGAATGTCAAATATTTAGGCAATTACTTACTAAAAGGAAATTAGGAGAGTGAAAGCGGGTATGAGAAAATACTGACCAATAAATTAAAGGATGAAAAAAAATCATTTTACGAGTATATTAGCAGCAAGAAAATAACCAGAGGAAGAGTAGGCCCCATTAGGGACCAAGATGGCAAATGGTGTGTCGAATCACAGATGATGTTTTAAAGATTACTTTGTGTTTACTATTAAGTAAAACAATGCACGCGCAGAAATCAGAAAGGGTGATGATGATACCCTAAGCAAATTAGAATTGAGAATGTCGAGGTATTAGCAATTCTATTGGGCTTAAAATTGGATAAATCGCCAGGACCAGATGAGATGTATCCCAGTCTGCTGTGTGAAGCAAGGGAAGAGGTTGACAATGGGCATTGACATTTATTTTCAAATTCTTTCTAGCTACAGGAGGAATGCCAGAGGACTGGAGGACAACTAGCGTGCTACCATCATTCAAGCAAGGTGGTAGGGATGAACCAGGGAACCATAGGCCAGTGAGTCTAACATGAGTGGGAGGGACATCTTTGAAAAAAACCCAAGGAATTGAATTAATCTCCATATGAAAAGATAGGGATTAATTGGGAATCAGCAAGATGGCTTTGTCAGGTGGAGATCATATCTTACAAATTTGATTTTAATTTTTGAGGAGGTGGGTAGGTACATAGATAAAGGTGCAGTGGATGATAAGATTTTGTATGGCAGACTGGTCAAGAAGGCAGTGACCCTTGGGATACAAGGCAAAATTGGCTCAATGACAGGAGTCAGAGTGGCAGTCATAGAGTCATATAGTAAGGAAACAGATCATTCATTCTAACTCATCCATTTTGATCTGGTTTCCAAAAACAAATCCCTTGCTGAAGGTTATTTTTGTGACTGGAAGCCTGCTCACAGTGGTGTTTTGTACGTTTCGGTGCTGGGTCCCTTGCTGTTTGTGCTATACATGAATGATTTAGACATAATTATAGGAGAGGGGAAAGTGAGGACTGCAGATGCTGGAGATCAGAGCTGAAAATGTGTTGCTGGAAAGGCGCAGCAGGTCAGGCAGCATCCAAGGAGCAGGAGAATCGACGTTTCTGGCATGAGCCCTTCTTCAGGAGGGCTCCTGAATAAGGGCTCATGCCCGAAACGTCGATTCTCCTGCTCCTTGGATGCTGCCTGACCTGCTGCGCCTTTCCAGCAACACATTTTCAGCCATAATTATAGAAGACTTTGTCATTAAGTTTGCATCCAAATGCTGTAGAATTTTATAGTACATGTATATAGAATCACATAACTACATTCTGCTGAGCACATGATTCAACCCTTCATTCTGCCCTGTGAAAAAGACTTGATCCACGTCATTCCTCATTGTCACTATACAATGCAGCTACACTCATCCTTCTCTTTCTGTTTACTTCTGTCATTCCTACCCCATCCTTATTTTTATGCAATATGACATCTCTTTCTAAAAGTCAGCAATGCATTCCATTCATCAAGTGGACACATGCCATTTTGTTCCTCATGCGTCTATTCTTTCTCTCTTTGCATTAGAAAACAGAGAAAAGCAGGGAACTAGAGTGGATTCTCCAAACATTTTGCAGTCAGTAAGCACAGATGTGGAAGTGTTGGAGATCAAGAAGATTTGCATCCAGCCTGTTAGAGATGGGAAAACAGAGAATAATTCACTGAAGGAAGACAGTCCACAAATACTCCCAAATTCAATGATGAGTGAGTGCAGCATATCAGTACAAAAGATAAGGCTCAAACATTTGCATCAATCTTCAGCCAGAAGTATTGAGCGCAAGATCCATCTCAGCCTTTTCCAGATGTCCCCGTAGGTGTCAGACTTCAAACAATTCAGTAATGGTACTGAAGGCAAGTGCTCCAGAACTTGCCATGCCCCAAGCCAAGTTGTTCCAGTACAGATATGACACTGGCATCTACCCAACAACATTGTCCAGGAATGCTCTGAACACAAAAGCTGTACAAATCCAACCCAGCCAATTACCACCCCATCAGTATACTCTCGATCATCAGAAGAGTGATGGAAGTTATCTTCAACAGTATATGAAGCAGCATTTGCTCAGCAATAACATGCTCAGTTTGGGTTCTGCCAGGGCCTCTCAGCTTCTGACAATTTTGGTTACAAATATGGACAAAGTAGCTGAATTTCAGAGGTGAGGGGGAGAGTGACTGCCTTTGACATCAAGAGGGAGCTAGGTTCCACAGAACTCATGGTGAAAACATTCTGATAGTTGGAGTCATAGAGGAAGATGATTGTGATATTTGCATGTCAGTTATCTCATCTCCAGGACTTCTCTATGGGAGTTCCTTAAGAGAATGTCCCAACTCCAACCATCTTCATTAATGATAATCCCTGCATCACAAGTTCAGAAGTGGGGATGTTCACCGATGATTGAAAAATGTTCAGCATTCACAACTCCTCAGATATAGACCCAGATAATATTCAAATTTAGTGGCAAGTAGCCAGGCAATAATTATCTACAACAAAAGAAAATCTAATCATCATCTCCTGACATTTAATGGTGTTACTATCATTATTACCATTCTAGTGGTTACCGATGGCTGTAAAATGACTGGAATCGACATATAATAATGATGGCTGCAAGAGCAGTTCAGAGGGTAGGAATCCTGCAGCAAATAACACATCTGCTGATACACTCACCCTCCCCAACAACAATGTATGTCTACCAAAACCAAATGATCTGCAGTGATTCAAGGGGCAGCTCACTACCATCATCTTATGGGAACTAGGGATGAGCAGTCAGTGCTGTCTCAGCTAATGAAGCCCACAATGAAGCTAATGAATGAAAGCATTTTATTTTAAAAATCTGGAGCATGTCAGTCAGAGCTGCAAAGCTGTTTGCCAAATAATTCTGACTGGCATCAGAAGTGACAAAGATTATATAATTTCTGGTTCTGACAAACAACCAGAAGTCACCAGTCTTTAAATATTTATGTGTCACTAACTGGAAAATTCTGGACATGTCTGTGGCCCAATGCTGAAAGGATGCAAAGGCAACAAAAAGCTGACAGTGATGGTGACTTTTATGGTCAGTGACAACATCGCAGCTTTCAACTACAGCAGGGGATATGTCTTCTTTTAGGTTGTTACTTGTGGCTGATATTATCTAACATGCATTTGTAATCTGAATGTCCAGAGGGACTGATGTTCAGACATACCAAGAAAATTGTCCCTTTGCCTATAGAGCCTGTTTTGTGGGCAGTGCCCTCTGTGAGTGGCACCATTCTGCTGATCTATCTCTGCTCCTGATCTTTCTGCTGTATATGTATTTCTGATCATTTTGGTCCTTATTTAAGTTCTTAACAGGCAGTACAAGTGGTGCACTGCCTGACAGAGTCATAGAGTCATAGAGCTGTACACCATGGAAACAGACCGTTTGGTCCAACTCATCTATGCTGACCAGGTATCCTAAATTAGTTTAGTCCTATTTTGCAGCATTTGGCCCATATCCCTCAAAACTTTTCCTATGCATACTCATCCAGAAGTTTTTTAAATATTATAATTGTACCAACCTCTACCACTTCCTCTGGCAGCTCATTCCATACACACACCACACTCTGCGTGAAAACGTTGACCCCTTAGGTTCCTTTTATATCTTTCTCCTCTCACCCTAAACCTAGTTTTAGACTTCCCCGATCCAGGGGAAAAGAATTTGGCTATTCACCCTGTTCATGCCCCTCATGATTTTATAAACCTCTATAAGATCATTTCTCAGCCTTCAGTGCTCCAGGGAAAACAACCCCAGCCTATTCAGTCTCTCCCTATAGCTCAAACCCTCCAACCCTGTAAACATCCCTGTAAATCTTTTCTGACCCTTTCAAGTTTCACAAACATCTTTCCTACAGCAGAGAGAGACCAGAATTGCATGCTGTATTCCAAAAGTGACCTATCCAATGTCCTTTCTACTGCAACATGACCTCCCAACCCCTATACTCAATGCTCTGATCAATAAAGGCAAGCATACCAAACACCTTCTTCACGATCCTGTCTACCTGGGATGCCACTTTCAAGGAGCTATGAACCTGCAATCCAAGGTCTTTTTGTTCAGCAACACTCCCCAGGACCTTACCATTAAGTGTATAAGTTCTGTCCTTATTTGCTTTCCCAAAATGCAGCACCTCGCATTTATCTGAATTAAACGCCATCTGCCACTCCTCGGCCTATTGACCCATCTGATCAAGTTCTCGTTGTACTCTGAGGTTATCTTCTTCGCTGTCCACTACACCTCCAATTTTATTTATTGATCTCTTTGTGCAATGAGCTGGTATGGAATAATTGCCCATCCTTAATTGCCTTTGCAAAGGAGATGTTGAGCTGCCCCTTTTTTTTATCCCTAGATGCTGCCTGACCTGCTGCGCTTTTCCAGCAACACATTTCCACCTTTTTTTTATTCACTTGTGGGATGTGGACGTCGCTGGCTGGGCCAATATTTATTGCTTGTTCCTAGTTGCTCTTGAGAAGGTGTTGGTGAGCTGCCTTTTTGAACCTCTGCCGTCCACGTGCTGTCGTTTGACCCATTAAGCCCTTTGAACCGTTGTAGTTCATGTGGTTTATATGCACAGTTCGTGTGCTGTTCAGGAAGGAGTAGCAGGCTTTTAAATCTGCAGCACTGACCTATTACTGGGATGTAGTTTCAAGTCATGATGATGTGTATATTGGAGGGGATCTTACTGGAAGTGAGATGCCTTTGGTCTTCCAGGTGGTGGAGGCTACAGGTTTGGAAAGTGGAATAGACCTCCAGAATATAGAAGTTAACTTCTCAGCAAAAGTACTTTAGTTTCAGCCAAGTAAGAAAACAACTTTGGACATTGAGAATTTATTGGTTCATCATTTCAATTGCTGCAATAAATTCACTTTGGTTTTATTGACGAGATTCAGGAAGCCAGGCGTAATAAAGGACCAATCACTAAAAATGGAAATAATGTATCAATAATAGTTTTTGTGAGTGACTAGCTGGAGAATATTGCATTCAACCGGTCTAATGCACTGGAGTAAATGCAGATGTTGGAGAATTAGAGCCAGTTTCTCTGCACACTGTCAGGCTCATGCATTTTATCCCTACCTAATCATACATTCTCTTTCTAATTAGAGCATGAAAGCATGAGAAATAGATTAAGTAGTCAGACTGCTTTGCCATTCAGTAGAATTATGGCTTATCTGACAGTCCTCATGTTCATTTCCTGCTCTTTCCCCTACTCCTCAAGAATCTATTTTAGTCTTAAATATACACAAAGACTCTGCCTCACAGTTCTCCATAGCAAGGAGTTCCAAAGACTCACAACCCTCTGAGAAAAGAAATTCCTCCTTATCCCAGTCTAAAATTGGTGTCCCATTATTCTGAGACTGTGTCCTCTGACCTTAAAATCTCCTAAGGGAGTAAATATCCTTTCAGCATTTATCCTGTCAAGCTTTTTAAGAATCCTAAAAGTTTCAATGAGATCATCTCTCATTCTCCTAAACTACAATGAGTAGAGTCCCAACCTTTGTTTCATCTTTGCACATAACACAATCTCTCCATACCAGGGATTACCTAAATGAACCTTCTCTGAACTGCCTCCAATGAAATTATATCTTTCCTTAAATAAGAGGACCAAAATTGCTCACAGTTCTCCCGATGTGGACTCACCAGCACCTTGCATAATTGCAGGAAGACTTCCCTACTCTTACAATGCTCTTGAAATAGGGCCAAGATTTCATTAGTCTTCCTGATTACCCACTGCACCTGTGTGCTAGCTTTCAGTGTCTCATGTACAAGTACTCTGCAACTCCCTCTGTGTTGCAGTTTTCTGTAGTTTACCTTTATTCAAATAATATTCTGTTCTTTTGTTCTTCCTTCCAAAATGAACAATTTCATATTTTCCCACATTACAATCCACTTGCCAACTTTTTGCCCACTTACTTAAGCTATCAATATCTCTCTGTAAACTTAAAATCAAACAACACTAGGATATAGTCCAACAGGTTTATTTGGAAATGCTAGCTTTCGAAGCGCTGATTCTTCCTTCAAAAGCTAGTGTTTCCAAATAAACCTGTTGGACTATAACCTGGTGTTGTGTGATTTTTAACTTTGTCCACCCCAGTTCAACACCGGCACCTCCAAGTCATCTCTGTAAACTGTTTGTGTCTCTCTTGAAACCTGCCTTTTCACCTACTGTGTATCCTCTGCAGATTTGGCTATAGTACATTCACTTCCTTCTTCAAAGTCATTAATATGTATTGGAAATAGTTGCAGTCGCAGCACTGATTCCTGTGGAACACCACTGGTCACGGGTTGCCAACCTGATATAGAACCCCTTATCCACACTCGCTGTTTCTTGCCCATTAGCCAATTCTCTATCCATGCTAATATATTACTCCAACATCATGTGTGGGCACTAATGACTTACCTTTTTGTGAGATACCTTATCAATTACTTTCTGGAATGCCAAACGAAACACACATACTGGTTCCCTCTACCTGTTTGAGACTTACTCAATAAACTCAAACACATTAGTCAAATATGATTTCCATTTCATGAAGCCAGGCTGACTCTGCTTGATTAGATTATGATTTTTCAAATGTTCTGCAATTACTTTCTTAATCATTGATTCCAATACTTCTCCAGCAATAAATATTAGGTTAATCAGCCTTTAGTTTCCTGCATTTTTGACTCCCTCCCCTTTTTGCTTAGGAGTGTCACATTAGAGTTTTCCAATCCTCCAGTACTTCAGCGTTGGGTACTTAGCTGTCTTTAGCTTCATTAGTTTGTCTCACACTACTTCCTTACTGAAGATGGCACTCAATTTCTCCCCTGTATCCTTTGATATTAGTGGTATGTTTGGAGTATCCTCCACCATAAAGATTGATGCAAAATATCTGCATAACTCCTCCCCCATTTCCTTATTCCATCTTCCCAAATTCATTTTCTAAGGAGCCTACCTTCACTTTGACCTCTCTGCTCTTTATTATATATTTTAAAAAGCTCTTCTTATCAATTTTTATATTTCTTGCTAGTTTGCTCTTGAATTTCAATTTCTCTTTCTTTGTTATCATTTTGTCCTCCTTTGTTGGATTCTGAATCTGTTCCAATCTTTGGGGCTATCACTGACTTTAGCCTTTCCATATTTTTTCTTTTAAATTAATAGTCTCCTTAATTACCTTGGTTAGCCATGGCTGGTTTATCTCTCTCTTAGAATTGTTCCTCTTTTCTGGGATGTATTTTTGCCAAGAGTCACAAATTACCTCCTTAACTGTCTGCCATGGCTAGCTTACTGTCTTTTCTGCTAATCCATCCATCCAGTTCATTTTCGCTAACTCTTTCCTCATTTTATTGCAATTCCCTTTACTTAAGTTAAAAACTTAAGTTAAATTTCTGACTCAAATTTCATTATCTTATAATCATTACTTCATAGGGGATCTTTTCTGAAGCCATTTATTAAACCTGCCTCATTACCAGATCCAAGATAGCCTACTCTCCAATTGGCTCCAGGACATATTGCTCTAGGAAACTATCCCTAATGCAATTTATGAATTCATTGTAATTGCTACCATTTCGAATTTGATTAATGCAATCAGCATAAAGATTAAAGTCACCCTTAATTGCTGTTCTATTCTTTTTAACATGCTCCTATTATTTGTTGATTTCAAGCCTTTCCTGCAGGGTGGCTACTGCCTGGGCTCTGTACGTTACCCCTGCCAATGTCTTTTTTCCCTCACTCCTTTTCACGTCAACACAAATGTATTCTACATCATCCAAGCCTGGATCATCTCTCACAACCATCCTCATTGTTATCCAACCACATTTTCTATCCCTCCTGTCTCTCTATAAGGTTAAATATCTCTGCATGTTAAATTGCCAGTTTTGACCTCCTTGTAACCATGTTTCTGTAACGACTATGAGACCAAATTCATTTACCTTGATTTGTTAGTTAACTTATCTTATTTTGTGTATTAAGATACAAAGCCTTTAAGTTTCTTCTCTTAGTGAATTTTCCTATAGTTTTATGTTTCCTTGTTACTATTAAGTCGAAAGCACTATATGCAGATTTGGTTATGCAATTTGCCAGGACTCTGGTCCCAGCATGATTAATGTGGAGTCTGTCTCATCAGAACAGCTCCCTTGTACTCCTGTGAGATCATTTTTTTTCCTTACCAATCTTTAAGCCATGCATTTACCTCTTTAATGTTGTTGATCCTAGTAGCAATCTGGAGACAATTACCTTTTTTGGTTCTGCTTTTTAATTTAGCTCCTAGCTGCTTATGTTTCCTCAGCAGAACCCCTTCCACTTTGTACCTATATGGTTGCTACCTAGTTGGACCACGACAACTGAACTGTTCCCTTCTCTCTCCAAGTTCCAACGCAGCACAGATAAGATATCCGGAATCCAGGCAGCAGACAGGCAACACAGCCTTCATGACTCTCTATCTGGGCCACAGAGAACAGTATCTATTTGCTTGACTATGCTATCCCCAATTACAACTACATGTTTCTTCTCTCCCCTTTCTTGAATGTATGTTATGGTCAGTTTGCTCATCCTCCCAACTGTACCGATCTTATCCTCACAGAGAGTAAGAATCTCAAATCTGTTGGACAAACCGAAAAATTGAAGTTCCTTTGGCACCACCTTCTGAATCTCTCTATCTGCCTTGTTTGTAGTCACACCATCCTGTCCTTGGTTACTGACTGAATTTGAGGCGTCTAACAGCCTCCAGAAACACAGTGAACAGGTATCTCTCTTCCTCCTCGATGTGTAGCAGTGTTCGCAGCTCAAACTCCAGCCATCAACTCTCAGCCAGAGTTCCTCAAGCAGCCAACATTTACTGTAGATGTAGTCACTATGAACCACGCACATGCACTGACAAATATATTTAAGGTGGCTCAGTGGTTCGCACTGCTGCCTCACAGCGCCGGGAACCCAGGCTCAATTCCAGCCTCGGGCGACTGTCTATGCAGGGTTTGCACACTCTCGCTGTGTCTCTATGGGTTTCCTCTGGGTGCTTCGATTTCCTCCCACAATCCAAAGGTGTGCAGGTCAGGTAAATTGGCCACGCTAAATTGCCCATAGTGTTCAGGGATGTGTGGGTTAGGTGCATTAGTAAGGGGTAAATGTAGAGTAATATGTGGGAGAATGGGTCTGTGTGAGTTACTCTTCGGAGGGTCAGTGTGGGCTTGATAAGCAGAAGGGCCTGTTTCCATACTGTATGGATTCTATGATACACACACAATGAAGTTCATTTTAAGATAAATAACTCTAGGCCAATAAGTCTTAGTCTTTGAAAGCAAATAAAAGGACAAAATGTGGAATGTTCAGCCTTTGGGCAGCATGGTGGCACAGTGGTTAGCACTACTGCCTCACAGCGCCAGAGACCACGGTTTAATTCCCGTTTCGGGCAACTGTCTGTGTGGAGTTTGCACATTCTCCCCGTGTCCGTGTGGGTTTCCTCCGGGTGCTCCGGTTTCCTCCACAGTCCAAAGATGTGCAGGTTAGGTGAATTGGCTATGCTAAATTGCCAGTAGTGTTAGGTGAAGAGGTAAATGTAGGGGAACGGATCTGGGTGGGTTGCTCTTCGGAGGGTCCGTGTGGACTTGTTGGGCCAAAGGGCCTGTTACCACACTGTAAGTAATCTAATCTAATCTATTAGTCTGGCATTTTGCTTCGTGGAGATGTGTCACCGATACATCAGATAAATTAGTAGTCTTGGAAGTATCAAGAAGCCTTCCAGTTGCATTTCAAATGGTTAATCAGGTTTCACATTTGACTCTGTAGATATTTAAGCTGAAAATGTGTTTCTGGAAAAGTGCAGCAGGTCAGGCAGCATCCAAGGAGCAGGAGAATTGACGTTTCGGGCATGAGCCCTTCTTCAGGAATGAATGTGAATTTTCACATTCCTGAAGAAGGGCTCATGCCCGAAACGTCGATTCTCCTGCTCCTTGGATGCTGCCTAACCTGCTGCGCTTTTCAGCAATACATTTTCAGCTCTGATCTCCAGCATCTGCAGTCCTCACTTTCTCTGTAGATATTTAAGTCAGAAATAGGAGAAACAAATTGTTTCAGCAAGCTTCCCCAACTGAACTTCTGAGGAAGGGTTACCAGACCTGAAACGTTAACTTTGATTTCTCGTCACAGATGCTGCCAGACCTGCTGAGCTTTTCCAGCAACTTCTGTTTTTGTTCGACTGTATTTTCATTGATGACTTTAAAAAATCTAAATATCCACAACCTGTTAAATTATGTCCATAAACACATATTAAGTATGAATCCATCATTACAAGACAGATGGAAAAATAACTGGCAGGTGGGTGGGTGAAAAAGGGGACAATGGTTGATGCAATGATTTTTTTAAGCAGAGTTGTTATGATCTGGAATGCACTATTGGAAATGGTAGTGGAAACCGATTCAACAGTAATTTTTAAAAGCAAGCCATATACATAGCTATGAGGAAAGAGTGTGGGAGTGGGACTAATTAGTTAGCTTTTACAATGAGCTGGCACAGGCATAGTGGAGCAAGTGGTCTCCTTTGGGCTGTAAATTTCTACAATTATATAAAGCTCAGTTTTGTTTAGCTTCCTTATATAATTAATTTGTTTAAAATCTGAGACAGGCCTTGAGTGAATCATGCAATAGTGAAAAATTGAAAGCTCGATGAACGCCGAGCAGCTGATGACTCAGTGCCAGGGACCTGGGTTCAATTCAGGCGACTGTCTGTGTGGAGATTTGCACATTCTCCCCACGTCTGGTAGGTTTCCTCAGGGTGTTTTGGTTTGCTCCCAAAGTTCAAAGATGTGCAGATTAGATGGATTGGCCATGCTAAATTGCCGATAGTGTCAAGGGATATGCAGGCTGTGTGGATTAGCCATGGGAAATGCAGGGTTATAGGGTATGGTCTGGGTAGGATTCTCCTCAGAGGGTTGGTGTAAATGTGATGGGCTGAATGGCCTGCTTCCACACTGTAAGGATTCTATTATTAACCTCCAACAGGGTGCACCAACAAGGATTTAAAATATAACTAAAACTGACTTTTCTTACTGTCAAAAGGTACAGTATGCATTTTAAAGATCAGAATTTTTAAATGTTTATATCAGGCCTTGATATTAATGGTATTTTGACTACAAATTACTATTATCAAAGTTGAACTATACTTACTTGCATAATTCCTTCCAATATGTATGATTCCCACAGATTACAATTACAGTCTTATTTAAAAACTGCTAAAACCTATAACGTAAAGAACAAAACAAGTGTCAGTCAGCTGTGGTATATCTGAGAGAAAAAGGACTAATCTCACTTTCATGCATATCTGCATAAACCCTAACATCTTTAGCACATTAGAACAGTTCAGATAACAAAGAATATCATTTCCAACGCTATGATTTTTGCTTAAATCCTACAGAAAAGATTCAATAAATGCAGCCGTTTGGCATGACTTCTGTTACATTTGATACGCTAAGGCTTATTTATAACAATTCATTCATTTATTATTTGCATATAGAAAGAATTTGCTCTGTAGGCGTTTTGTATAACGGGAAATGTTTGAAATGTTAATGCGTAGGGAAATGATTGAGGTACATGCTTTGTGTTAGTTCAATCCGTGTACCAGTTAAATGGTTGAATTATTGACCAGGCACAGTGCTACCCACAATTTAAAAAATGCCCTGCTAGGTTTTAGATGATGATATTTCCAATAAATGCAATAGCTGTTGTGCTTATAATGAAAAACTTCTAGAAATCACCATCACTGAGATGAATCAAATTACTTTAAATACTAATGGTCAGAGAGTTAATAACATGAGAGTGTTTTCAGTATAGCTGTCTCATCAATTTGAAAGTCATTTCTAATGACCAAGGGATGCAGTGGAGTTAAAGTGAGATGTGGCAAAATATCAGATATGAAAACTTCTGTTTAGTGGTATGACGACTGAAATGGTTGAATGCATTCTTTCAAACCGTGGGCAAAGTAATTTATCTGTATGGGTTTATTTTCTGAGTCCTCTCATGAGCCAAAGCACTATGCATTTGAAAATTCTGAGCTCACAAACTGTGACTTTCTGATACATGTCCATGGTACTAAGTCTATATAATGGTTACAATATTTCAGGTGTTAAATGAATTAGGGATCTTCCTTGCATTGCTTAGTTTATTTATTCATTCAATTTCTGACACACTCTGCTGTATTTCAGTGCAACACACTGCACTCCCTTATTACGTTCGGTTAAGTTTCAAGTATCCCAGGAAATGTAAAATGTTATTCTTTCCTCCAGAAACCCAAGAATCAATCAAGGAGATTGTGTCCCTTAAACTTTGCACTTCACTACATCTTCCACTAATGACTCCTGCAGTGGTAAGCATAAGCACCTGGGGAACTAATTGTAACTCTGCTACTACCCAAGCAGAGCCATATTCTCAATGAGATGTTTGTGCTGCACTGCACAGATGTTGTTTCCAGATGGGTCCAGAGATGCCCATAAGCTATACAAGCTGCAAACCAATTTTGCGATTGACATAATGAAGGGCCTTGAGTAGGCCTTATTTAATTAGATTCCATGGCTGAAGTTTAAAGGCTTACCTCATGGGAAGTCAAGAATGTGGTGCTGGAAAAGCACAGCAGGTCAGGCAACATCCAAAGAGCAGGAGAATCAATGTTTCGGGCATAAGCCCTTCATAGAGTCAGAGATGTACAGTACGGAAACAGACCATTCCGTCCAACTCATCCATGCTGACCAGATATCCCAACCCAATCTATTCCCACCTGCCAGCACTTGACCCATATCCCTCCAAACCCTTCCTATTCATATATCCATCCAGATGCCTTTTAAAAGTTGGAATTATACTAGCCTCCACCACCTCCTCTGGCAGTTCATTCCATACACATACTGCCCTCTGCATGAAAATGTTGCCCCTTAGGTCCCTTTTATATATTTCCCCTCTCACCTTAAAACCTATGCCCTCTATTTCTGGACTTCCCCACCCCAGGGAAGAGACTTTGTCTATTTATCCTATCCATGCCCCTCATGATTTTATAAACCTCTATAAGGTCACCCATCAGCCTCCGACTCTCCAGGGAAAACAGCCCTGGAGCTCAAATCCTCCAAGCCTGGCAACATCCTTGTAAATCTTTTCTGAACCTTTTTGAGTTTCACAACATCTTTCCGATAGGAAGGAGACCAGAATTGCATGCAATATTCCAACAATGGCCTGACCAAAGTCCTGTACAGCCGCAACATGACCTCCCAACTCCTGTACTCAATACTCTGACCAATAAAGAAAAACATACCAAATGGCTTCTTCACTATCCTATCTACCTGCGACTCCACTTTCAAGAAGCTATGAACCTGCACTCCAAGGTCTCTTTGTTCAGCAACACTCCCAAGAACCTTACCATTAAGTGTATAAGTCTTGCTAAGATTTGCTTTCCAAAAATACAACACCTCACATTTATCTAAATTAAACCCCATTTGCCACTTCTCAGCCCATTGGCCTATCCCATCAAGATCCTGTTGTAATCTGAGGTAACCTTCTTCGCTGTCCACTACACCTCCAAATTTGGTGTCATCTACAAACTTACTAAGTATGCCTCTTATGCTCACATTCAAATCACTTATATAAGTGATGAAAAGTGGTGGACCCAGCACCAAGCCTTGTGGTACTCCACTGGTCACAAGCATCCAGTCTGAAAAACAACCCTCCATCACCACCCTCTGTCTTCTACCTTTGAGCCAGTTCTGTATCCAAATGGCTAATTCTTTCATCAGGAATGACTGGCGTCATTTTCCAGCACCACACCCTCGACTCTGATCGCCAGCATCTGCAGCTCTCATTATCTCAAGGGGATTCAGGTTAAAATAGCAATAATACAGAATTGCATTGCTGTCTAGTTGTCTACCATCCTCAAGATATTTGGATATGAAGAGTGAATGCTCTGCAGGAGGTAAATACAAGATATTGACTCAGTTGTTGAAAATGGCCATCCCAGCCTTCCTGCTGCTCAAACAGCTACAGCTGAATTGCTGATCTCAGAGGTATAGGCAACCACTTCAACACCCTCATGCTATCTTAAATTGTAGAGCCATCGTTGGAACTAGCAGAATGAGCAATAAGATGATACCAGTTCCAAAGGAGTGTGGCACTGGAAAAGGACAGCAGGTGAAGCAGCATCCAAGGAGCAAGAGAGTTGATGTTTTGGCATCAGCCTTTCATCAGGGCAGTGCCGTGTTGGAGGGTTGGATCTGGAATGAGGTGGGAGACGGCAGATGAGGAAATTGGTGACATTGACGTTGATGCTGAGGCCCAGGACTTGCATGTCATTGGCAGAATGGGAGGGGTAGTTGAAGTAGTCAGTCATAGGGTGGTGGGGCTGTTTGGTCCATGTATGCCAGCGATGTTCCCTGAAATGCTGCATGAGTTGGTGTCCTGTCTCCCCAATGTAGAGGAGACCACGTCACAGTAGATGAGGTGTTTAGATGTGCGTGAAAATCTCTGCTGGATGTGAAAGGATCCATTAGGGCCTTGGACGGGGGGTGAGGGGGGAGGTGTGGGCACAGGTTTTACACCTCTTGCGGTGGCAAGGGAAGGTGCAAAGAGTGGAGGGAGTGTTGGTTGGGGAGGAGCGTGGACCTTACGAGGGAGTCATGGAGACAATGGTCTCTGCGGAATTCGGATAGGGGCGGGGAGGAACTATATCTCTGATGATGGAGTCTGATTGTAGGTGGCCGAAATGGCAGAAGATAATGCACTGTAGCTGGAGATTAGTGGGGTGGAAGGTGAGGACAGAGGGGTTCTATCCTTGTTGTGGTTGGAGGGTTGGAAGTGGAGGAGATGCACTGGAGGGCATTGTTGACCACATGAGAGGGGAAATTGTGGTCCTGGAAATAGGAGGCCATCTGGGATGTACTGGATTGGAATTGCTCCTCCTGGAAGCAGATACAACAGAGTCGGAGGAATTTGAAGGGGGTTGGGAGGAGATGTAGTCCAGGTATCTGTGGGAGTTGGTGGGTTTGAAGTAGATGTCAGTCGCCGGAGATGGAGATGTCAGAAAAGAGAGGGACGTGTCCGAGATGTTCCAGGTGTACATACAGTCAGGGTGGAAGGTGTTCATGAAGTTGATGAACTGTTCAACCTCCTTGTGGGAGCATGACATGTTACTGATACAGTCATCAATGTACTGGAGGAAAAGGTGGGGAATGGTACCAGCGCAGCTGCGGAAGATGGACTGTTCTACATACCCAACAAAGAGACAGGCATAGCTGGGGCCCATGCAGGTGCCCATGGCTACCCCTTTGGTCCGAAGGAAGTGGGAGGGTTTGAAGGAGAAGTTGATGAGGGTGAGGACCAGTTCCGCAATCGAATGACTGTGTTGGTGGAGGGGTACTAGCTGGATTGACGGGAGAGGAAGAAACAGAGGGCTTGGAGGTGTTCACCATGGCAGACAGATGTGTATAGGGACTGGATGTCCACAATGAAGATGAAGCATTGGGGGCCAGGGGTATTCGCATGAGCCCCAGCTATGCCTGCCTCTTTGTCAGATATGTGGAATAGTCCACCTTCTGCAGTTATACTAGAACCATTCCCCACCTTTTCCTGCACTACATTGATGACAGAATTGGCACCACCTCGTGTTCCCATAAGGAGACCGAACAGCTCTTCAACTTCGTAAACACCTTCAGCCCTGACCTCGAGCTCACCTGGGCCATCTCAGACACCTACCATTCCTGGTGACTGACTCAACACGGACATCTATTTCAAACCCACTGACTCCCACAGCTACGTGGACTATATCTCCTACCACCACCACCATCACCACCCCAGATCCAGATAGAGTGCATTATCTTCTGCCATTTCTCCCGCCTACAATCAGACCCTATCATCAGAGATATAGTTCTTCCCCACCCCTAACAGCAATCAGCAGAGACCATTCCCTCATTAGGTCCACACCCCCCACCAACCCACCCTCCACTCTCGGAACCATCCCTTGCTGTCAGAAGAGGTATAAACCTACGCCCACAATGCCCCCCTCACCTCCATCCAAGGCCCCAAAGGATCCTTCCACATCCAGCAGAAATTTTCATGCATATCTAAACACCTCATCTACTATGTCTGTTGTTTTTGATGTGCTCTTCTCTACATTGGGGAGACAGGACATCACTTTGCAAATGTTCCAGGGAACATCGCTGGGACACATGCACCAAATAACCCCGCCATCCTGTGACCGACTCCCACCATCCTGTGACCGACTCCCATCATCCTGTGACCGACTCCCACTCAGCCAAAGACATTCAAGTCCTGGGCCTCCTCCACCAACAAATCCATTCCATCTGACGACTGGAGGAAGAACACCTCATCTTCTGCCTTGGGACCTCCAATCACATGGCATCAATGCCAACTTCACCAGTTTTCTTATCTGCCCTCCCCTCACCTGATCCCAATTCCAACCCTCCAACTTGGCATTGCCCTCTTGAACTGTCCAACCTGTCCATCTTCCTTCTCACCTAACTGCTCCACCCTGCCCTCCAACCTATCACTATCATCCCCCTACCTACATCAACTTATCGCCTTCACAGCTACCTTCACCCCACCCCCATCCCCACCCTCCTATTTATCTCTCAGCCCCCCTCCACCATCCCGAGATTCCTAATAAAGGGCTTATGCCTGAAATGTTGACTCTCCTGCTCCTTGGATGCTGCTTGACCTGCTGTGCTTTTCCAGCGCCACACTTTTCAACTCTGATCTCCAGCATCTGCAGTCCTCACTTTCTGTCAGTTCTAAAGGAATTTACCACCTTGCTTTTCTGTATAAATGGGGAAACAGAACCAACCATGTACAAATGTAATTTGTCTCAAGAGAAGCACTGAACAAAGCACACTGAAAAGTGACACATTATACAATGGAATGGATATTGTGAATTTTTAAAATTGGTAATGGAATTGAACTTGGTTACTCTTTTGGAATGGAGCTGATTCTGATTTGGAAAATTGAAGTCCAGTTGGGCCAAATGTTCGGAATTCATAATTTGAGGTGTGGATTGATTATTAATAAATAGATTAGGCGAACCTATCCTCTGTGATTTTTCCAGCACCCTGAACTCCTTCAGCAGGCAATTCCACTCTGCCACATTCAAGGTAGACACTTCTTTCCTCCTGTCTTTGTTCACCTAACTGTAGGAAACAATGTTGTTGCAGCAATTGAGTTGCAGTCCTGATTAATGCAAGCAACTAAAGCACTGAAGGTGTCCTCCACCATGACTCACTTGCTGCAAGTGTGCACTGATGTTTATTAAGTGTGGAATAACCTCATACACTCACCTGCCATTTAAAGGTTTAAAGCACGTATAAACCTGACATAGATTGATAAACCCTGTGGTTTCTGTGCTGGACCTGGTCTCCAAGACTGCCAACAGAAATATGTACAGTTCAGCAATGCCTTCCTTTAGGTATATTAGTCAGGATTGTTAGATTTCTCCAGATACTCCAAAACTGAGTATTAGATGCATTAACCATTACATTACAGGACTACAGCTATTACTTTAAGTGCACTCCAAAATTGAGAAACTTAGGCGTAATCTTTTCTGACTGGCATGCATCCTTCAATGAGGGCGGCACAGTGGCTCAGTGGATAGCACTGCTGCCTCACAGCACCAGCTTCCCAGGTTTGATTCCAGCCTCAGGTGACTATTTGTGTGGAGTTTGCACATAATCCCTGCGGGGGTTTCCTCCCACAGTCCAAAGATGTACAGGTCAGATGAATTGGCCATGCAAAATTGCCCATAGTGTTAGGTGCATTAGTCAGAGGGAAATGGGTCTGGGTGGGTTACTCTTCGGAGGGTCGGTGTGGACTGGTTGGGCCGAAGGGCCTGTTTCCATACTGTCGGGAATCTAACCTAATCAATGATTGTAACTCAAGAGGAATATCTACCATTAAATGTCAGTGAACTAAATTAATATATAATGTTTGAACTAGCTGCTTCCAAGTAATGTCAGGAGAGATTATTGTTTTAAAATTAAGGCAACAATTTTAATTTGTGGTAATTGAAAAGTGAGGTGAATTTAAAACTCCACTGCTTGATTGAGTTTTTTGAAGAAATAACAAAGAGGATTGATGAAGGCAGAGCAGCAGATGTGATCTATATGGACTTTAGTAAGACGTTCGACAAGGTTCCCCAATGGAGACTGATTAGCAAGGTTAGATCTCATGGAATAAAGGGAGAACTAGTCATTTGGGTACAGAATTGGCTCAAAAGTAGAAGACAGAGGGTGGTGGTGGAGGGTTGTTTTTCAAATTGGAGGCTTGTGACCAGTGGAGTGCCACAAGGATCGGTGCTGGGCCCTCTACTTTTTGTCATTTACATAAATGATTTGGTTGCGAGACTAAATTAGTAAATTTGCAGATGACACCAAAATTGGAGATGTAGTGGACAGCAAAGAGGGTTACCTCAGATTATAACATGATCTTGACCAGATGGGCCAATGGGCTGAGAAGTGGCAGATGGAGTTGGGTTCAGATAAATGCGAAGTGCTGCATTTTGGGAAGGCAAATTTTAGCAGGACTTACACACTTAATGGTAAGATCCTAGGGAGTGTTGCTGAACAAAGAGACCTTTGAGTGCAGGTTTATAGCTCCTTGAAAGTGGAGTCGCAGGTAGATAGGAGAGTGAAGAAGGCATTTGGTATGCTTTATTTTATTGGTCAGAGTATTGAATTCAGGAGTTGGGAGGTCATGTTGCGGCTGTACAGGATATTGGTTAGGCCACTGTTGGAATATTACTGTGCAATTCTGGTCTCCTTCCTATGGGAAAGATGTTGTGAAACTTGAAAGGGTTCAGGAAAGATTTACAAGGATGTTGCCACATTTGGAGGATTTGAGCTATAAGGAGAGGAGAGGCTGAACAGGCTAGGGCTGTTTTCCCTGGACCGTTGGAGGTTGAGGGGTGACTTTATAGAGGTATACAAAATTATGAAGGGCATGGATAGGGTAAATAGGCAAAATCTTTTCCCTGAGGTAGGGAAGTCCAGAACTAGAGGGCATAGATTTAGGGTGAGAGGGGAAAGATATAAAAGTGACCTATGGAGAAAACGTTTTCACACAGAGGGTGGTATGGGTATGGAATGAGCTGCCAGAGGAAGTGGTGGAGGCTGATACAATTGCAACATTTAAGAGGCATTTGGATGGGTATATGAATAGGAAGGGTTTGGAGGGATAGGGGCCAGGAGCTGGCAGGTGGGACTAGATTGGGTTGGGATATCTGGTCAGCATTGACGGGTTGGACCGAATGGTCTGTTTCCATGCTGTACATCTCTATGACTATGACTCTATGCTGCTCCTCAAGGGTATTTTAAGTTTTGAGCCTGATTATATTTTGACTGATTGTGTTTCTTGTTACATTGGTTGATCCCTTAAAGAAATTGATGGCTTCCAGAGGACAATTTGTGAAATATGTTCAGCATTGGGCAGATAATTGGCAAGTGACAATCGTGCTGCACAATCGCCAGGTAATGGCTATGTCCAACAAGGATGGATCTAACTGTCTCTCCTTGAGAGTCAATGGCTTTATGACCACAGAAACTCCACCAGCTTCCTGGAGTTATCTCTGAACAGAATTGAACTTGATAATTCATTTAGGACCATAAGACGCAGGACCAGAAAATGGGCATTTGACTCATCAAGTCTGTTCCAGTTGTCAATGAAATCAAGGCTGATGTGAAAATCTTCAATTCCATTTTCCTGCCTTATTCCCAATAAATCTTGATTCTCTTACTGATTAAAATCTGTCTATCTCAGCCTTGGATATACTTAACCAAAACAAAACTTATACAGGCTAGTTACCCCACAATTTAAAAAAATAAACTGAACATTGAGTCCACACCGATCCTCCAAAGAGTAACCCATGTAGACTTAGCCCCACCCCCCCCCCAAACTATCAGAATAAGCCTGCATTTTCCATAGTTAATCCACCTAGCCAGCACATCTCTGGACATTATGGGCAATTTAGCATGGACAATCCACGTAATCTGCCCATCCTTGTACTGTGGGAAGAAACCTGAGCACTTGGAGGAGTCCCGAGGGTGAAATTGAACATGGTGAGGCAGCAGTGCTAACCACTGAGCAATCATGATGCCCTTGGCTGGATTGGGTTTGTCTGCTTTTTGTGTACAGGACATAGCTGGCCAGTTTTCCACGACCAAACCTAAGCTCTACAGTCCTGTCTTTATCTGTTGAGAATGGTGGTGAACAATTAAACAGCTAGGTCCTTTAAAACTTGACCAGTCCAATGAATGGTGGTTGGTTTGAACCATTCTTTATGATGATCATTGGTATCCATTGGAGTATTGATTCATTAACTGAGCAATCATAGAATCATACAGCATGGAAAGAGACCCTTCGGTCAAACCAGTCCATGCCGACTATGTTCCCAAAGTAAACTAGTCCCACTTGCCTGTGTTAGGTCCATCTTATATAAATATTGCAACTGCACCAGCATGTTCTCAAGTATTTCATTCTACACACCAGCAGCTGTCTGTGGAAGGAAATTGCCTCTCATGTTCTATCTAAATCTAAATGTACCTGCATCCATCACTTCCTCTAGTAGGGGTGAAGTTTCTTAACCAGGAGGCAATTTCCTTGCCCATGATTAACCTGATGCCACGGAACCTCATGAGGTCCTCTGACAATGTTGATGACACCTCAGCAACTCCCTTTCGACTTGTACTGTTGTGTCATCACCTCTGCTGGGTTAGTTCTGCTAGTGCAACAGGGACGACTAACATATCATGATAATATTGTCTAGAACATTTACTGTAAAGTATGATTCCATGATATGATGATGTATGGGCTGCTCTGGACCAGTCTGTAAACATCTCTCCCAATTTTAGCATTAGCCCCCAATGTCAGTGAGGGAGACCTTACAAGATTGTCAGGGCTGTTTTTGCTCTTCGTGTTTCTGGTGCCTTAGTCAATGTCAGGTTGTCAATCATGCTTCATTCCTTTTTTGAGATTTTCTAATGGCTAAAATACCAGAGTGGCTTGCCAGACCATTTCAGAGAGCAGTTAAGAGTCATCCACTTTGCTGTGGGTCTGGAGTCATAGAGTCAGAGAGATGTACAGCACGGAAGCAAACCCTTTGGTCCAACTTGTCCATGCTGACCAGATATCCTAAAGTAATCTCATCCCATTTGCCAGCACTTGGCTCATATCCCACTAAACCCTTCCTATTCAGATACCCATCCAGATGCCTTTTAAGTGTTATAATTGTACTAGCCTCCACCACTTCCTTTGGCAGTTCATTCCAGACACACACCACCGTTTGCATGAAAAAGCTGTTCCTTAGGTCCCTTTTATATCTTTCCCCCTCACCCTAATCTAAGCCCTCTAGTTCTGACTCCCCCAACCCAGGAAAAAGACCTTATCTATTTACCCTATCCATACCCCTCATGATTTTATAAATCTCTAGTCATCCTCTGAAGCTCCAGAGAAAACAATGCCAGGCTATTCAGCCTCTCCCTTTATCTCAAACCTGCCAACTCAGACAACATCCTTGTAAATCTTTTCTGAATCCTTTCAAGTTTCACAATATCCTTCTTATAGGAGGGAGACCTGAATTGCACACAATATTCCAAAAGTAGCTGAACAAATGTCCTGTACAGCTGTAACATTACCTCTCAACTCCTATACTCAGTGCTCTGACCAATAAAGAAGAGCATCATACTAAATGCCTTCTTCATTGTCCTATCTACCTGTAACTCCACTTTCAAGGAACTATCACCCACTTGTATACCAGTTTTTAGGTCACATATAGACCTTTTCCTCCCTAAAGGGAATTAATGAAGCAGATGGGTATTTACATTATGAGACCTTTAATTCCAGATGTTGTTTTAATTGAATTCAAATTTCATAATCTACTGTGTGGCATTCAAACATGGCACATTATTTGGGATCTCTGAAATATTAGTCCAGTAACAATACTATATTACCAAGGAAATGGATATCACCGAGGGACTTGCAGTGCACTCTGAGAGGAGATGGTGAATGCCAGTGGTCCCGGTTGTATGTACTAATACCATTCGTAGAAAGAGGGATGACATCTGCAGGCAAGTAAAGCAAATCAAAGGTACTGTAGTAATCTTCTGATTACTCCGGTAAGGGAGAATGGTACACAGAAAGTTCAAAGCAAGAGACAGGACTAGAGTAGGAAATATTGAGGCATTAGATGAGGTTGAGGGTAAGAAGGAACATAATAAGATCTACATAAGGTTTACTGAGCACATATATAAATATCTGGAATATAATGAGAACATAAGAACCAGGAGCAGGAGTAGCCCATCAAGCCTGCTCCTCCATTCAATAAGATCATAGCTGATCTCTTCATGGCCTCAGCTCCACTTATCCGCCCTCTCACCTTAATCCTTGATTCTTTTACTTTCAAAAAATTATCTATCTTAGCTTTAAAAACATTTACTGAGGAAGCCTCAACTACTTCACTGGACAAGGAATTCCATGGATACACAACCCTCTGGGCGAAGAATTTCTTCTCAGTTCAGTCCTACATCTGCTCCCTCTAATTTTGAGGTAATGCCCTCTTGTCCTAGTTTCACCTGCCAGTGGAAACATCCTCTTCATGTGTATCTTATCTATTCCCTTCATTATCATACATATCTCTATATGATCCCCCATCATTCTTCTAAATTCCAATGAATATAATCCCAGTCTACTCAGTCTCTTCTCATAAGCCAACCCCCTCAACTCTAGAATCAACATAGTGGACCTCCTCTGCACCTCCTCTAGTGCCAGTACATCCTTTCTCAAGTAAGGAGATCAAAACTGCACATAGTACGCCAAGTGTGGCCTTGCCAGCACCATATACAGCTGCAACATAACCTCCCTGCTTTTAAACTCAATCCCTTTAGCAATGAAGGACAAAATTCCATTTGCCTTCCTAATTACCTGTTGTACCTACAGACCAACCTTCTGTGATTCATGCACAAGGACATCCAAGTCCCTCTGCACAGCAGTGTGCTGTAGTTTCTTATCATTCAAGTATTCATGCTTTTTACTGTTATTCCTACTGAAATGGATGACTTCACATTTATTAACATTGTGCACCAAGTGCCAGATCCTTGCCCACTCACAAACTATCTATGTCGCTTTGCAAAGTTTCAATCATAGAGTCATAGAGATATACAGCAAGGAAACAGACCCTTCGGTCCAACTTGTCCATGCCAAACAGTGATCCTAAATTAACCTAGTCCCATTTTCCAGCATTTGACCAATATCCTTCTAAACCCTTCCTAACCATATACCTATCCAGATGGTTTTTAAATATTGTAATTGTTCCTGCCTCCATCACTTCCTCTGACAACTCATTCCATATACACACCATCGTCTGCATGAAATGATTATCCTTTAGGTCCCTTTAATCTTTCCCCTCTCACCATAAACCTATGCCCTCTAGTTCTGGGCACCCCCACCCCAGGGAAAAGACCTTCCCCATTTATCCTATCCACGCCCCTCATGTTTTTATAAACCTCTATAAGGTCACTCCTCATCCTCCGACACTCCAGGGATAACAGCCGCAGCCTATTCAGTCACTCCTTATAGATCAAGTCCTCTAACCCTGGCAACCATCCTTGTAGATCTTTTCTGAACTCTTTTAAGTTTCACAACATCCTTCCTATAGCATGGAGACCTGAATTGCACACAATACTCTAGAAGTGGTCTAAACAATGTCCTACAGCTGCAAATTACCTCCCAACTCCTTTATACTCAATGCACTGACCAACAAAGACAAGCATACCAAACGCCTTCTTCATTATCCCATTTACCTGCTACTCCGCTTTCAAGGAGCTATGAACCTGCACTCCAAAGACTGTTTGTTCAGCAACACTCCATAGGACCTAATCATTAAGTGTTTAAGTCCTGCCCTGATTTGCCTTTCCAAAATGCAGCACCTCACATTTATCTAAATTAAAATTCATCTGTCACTCCTCGGCCCATTGGCCCATCTGATCAGGATCTCAGGTCTCTGCACGCATTGCTCTACCAGCCATCTTAGTGTCATCTGCAAACTTTGACATACTGCACACATTTCCCAACTCCAAATCATTAATGTAAATTGTGAATAATTGCAATACCAATACTGATCCCTGAGACACTCCACCAGTCACTATTGCCGACGATAATAGCACTCATTTATCCTCAATCTTGGCTTCCTGTTGGTTACCCAATCCTCTATCCATGGTAATATATTCCCTATAATGCCTTGCATCTTTATCTTATGCAGCAGCCTTTTGTGCAGCACCTTATCGAATGCCTTTTGGTAATCTAGATGCACCACATCTACTGGGTCCCTGTTGTTCACTGTGTTTGTAATGTCTTCATAGAATTCCAAAAGATTATGCCTGCCTTCATGAACCCATGCTGCGTCTGCCCAAAGAGATAATTTCTGTCTAGATGCTTTGCTATTTCTTACTTGATAATAGACACAAGGATTTTCCCCACTACAGAATTTAAGCTAACTGGTATATAATGCCCCAGGTTTTGTCTCCTCTACTTTTAAACAGTGGCATCACATTTGATGTTTTCCAATCTGCTGGAACTGCCCCAGAGTCCAGTTAATTTTGGAACATTTCCACAAGTACATTTGCTATTTCTCCTGCCAACTCTTTTAGCACCCTGGGATGCATTCTATCAGGGCCAGGAGACTTGTCTACCCTCAGCTCCATTAACTTGCCCAACACTATCTCTTTTATGATAATGATTGTTTCCAGGACCTCACCTACCTTGTCTCTTTGTCAATTATTGGTATAATAAATAAGATTGATGAGATGCAGACACTGAAAGCTATGTGGAAAACTGACACCAAGGTGCGATAAACACCTGGTTCAAAAAAAAGGCTAGCATGCAGGGTGTTCTCGAAAGATAGAGAAGAAAAGAAAGGGGGAGGGGTACCTGTACTGACTAAAGAGAACCTTATAGTGCTGGAGAGAAAGGATACCCAAGAGAAGTCATGGACAGAATGCATTTGGTTTGATCTAGGAAACAGTAGACGTACAGGTAGTTCTTCTATAATGTGATGGTTGCGTTCTGTACAACCCTGCATTACAGAAAAATTGCGCTTTAGAAACAACGCTTAAAGTGTTGCTGATGTAATTGCATTACAGCCAACACACATTTTAAAGATTCGCACTTTAGAAACAGTGTCCCCAATTTGTCGATCACGTAAGAGCAAATTCACGTTAACGAAATGTGTGTTTTAGCAGAACAACCTGTACTATTAAATTGCAGGCTGTATTTAAAGATTGCCAAGTGGAGGAACTGTATAGAGCAAATGTTCAAGGAAATTACAGAGAGATACAAGAGTTATCGAGTTATTACAATGTGGGATTTTAATTATTCTGATTCGGACTAGGAAATAATGATGTAAAGAGGAGGTAGGGAAAGAGTTCCCAGAGTGTGTTTAGGAAAAATATTCTTTTTCAGGATGCACCCAGATCATCGAGGAAGACGTAATCGTTGAATATGTTTCTGGGGAATGTAGTAGGGAAATTGAATCAACTGTTAGAAGGAAAGCATTTAGGAGATCATTGTATTAGAAGTTTAGGTTAGTTATGGAAAAAGAACAAGGAGCAATTAAGAGTAAGAATATTTAAATGGGGAGAGTACATGTAATGAAGTAAGAATGGATCTGGTGCAGATAAATTCTAACCAAAGATTTGCAAGCAAAAGTTTAAAGTTTACAGAACTGCCTTGAGCATGAGGTAAGATCCTGTCTCCATGCTGCTGATAAATTATACCATGTGTTAATAGACGTAATTCCTTCACTGAAAACAATTATTGATATTAGTAAATCACATGGGACCTGTGTGACATTAGCATGATACAAAGGTGATTAACATGGTTTACAATACTGTAGAGAGCTTTTTATTCAAATGAAATCTGGTGATAACCTGGCATCAGGATATTGATTTAGTTATATAAATAACATGGTTTGCTTCATTATGTTCCACTGATTAAACACTCTTCTCTTGTTTGCTCTGCCTATGATTACTTTGCAGAAAATGCATCAATTACCTAAAATCACATTATGAATAAAATATGTCAAATGCATTGAAATATGCAATATGAACTTAATTCATTTTTGTGAACATTTGATACAAACTTCTCTCATAGTTTGACTGTCTAAAAGAATGATTCACAAACTCTGTAGAAAGTAATTATCTCCAACAATACCAATAGTTCTGTGCATTAATACAAATTCAAATTCCCTGGTAAACTTTGCATTTCATTACACTTGCAGCAGTTTTATAGAATTTAACAATGCGTTCCGTCTCTGAGGTTTATGCACATATAATTATGATTAATGGATATGGTTTTCTTAAATAAAATAGGATATTATGAAAAAAAATGATTTATTTTAGCTGGCTTTTAATAAGCAAAGCTATTACTCTTGGTATTATACTGAATTAACAAATGACTATGGATAGCCTCAGAGGTTTAAATACTTGTGAAACTTTTCCTCAAATATATTAGCCCAGAAATTGCAGTTGACATATTATTTGGGGGTTAATTGTGGGTTACAAAAGCTTTTTGCAAGATTTCTTATTTGCCAATCCATTCCAGATATCACTGTTCAGCCTCATGTCCGGGCACTTGTTCTTCTGCCTCAGCAGTGAACTGTCAATGATAAGCAGTCACACTGGCAATTCGTTTTGTGTTAGGTATCATGGTCAGTATATCAGTTTTCCTTTAAAAAACATGCTTAGGATATCATTACTGCATCATTACACATTATCCGAGTGTAAAAAGATTTCATTCTTCATTTTATCTTGGACACTTGAAGCATAACATGCCATTGAATGCATACAGGTGCCAGTGTTCACACCAGTTTGATTCATTCAGAGAAACAGTTGAAGACACTGGATATTGCAAAGGCCTGTCAACATTCTGAACAGTACTGAAGACTTGTGCTCCAGAACTTATCATACTCAAGGCCTAGCTGCTCCAGTACAACTACAATATTGATATCGATCAAGCAGTGTGAAAGTTTCCCAGCTATGTCCTGAGCACAAAAAGGAGGACAAATCTTTCCTGGCCAATTACCATCATCAGTTGACGTTTGATCATTAACAAAGTTACAGAAGGGGTGCATTTGACAGTTCCATCAACTGACACTTGCAAAGGCATTTGCACCTGCTCACATGTTGAGCTTGCTTCTGACAGGCCAAAATCATCAGGTCAGGTCCTGACCTCATCACAGCCTTGTCTAAACATGAACAAAAAGGACAGAGGTCCAGAGGTGAGATGAAACTGACTGCTCTTGACATCAAGCAACATTTGGTGTCAAGCAGCTCGAGCGAAACTGGAGAACAATGCGTGCCAGATGGGTATATGATTACATGATCATGATGACTTGCCAACCCTCCAGAACCTTTCATGGAAATTTGAAATATTCGTCTTGTAAACTTTGTTTCAAATGTTCATATAATTACCAAATTGGGAACACGTCCTTAATAAACCCTGTTTATCTGTTTCAGATAAAATTTTATTTCTGGAAAAATTGGAAAGTTATATTATGTCTCATGCCCTTTGTTCAGTACTTCTTTAAGAGACATACTCATTATCTCATGGCTGCATTATAATGTTCGCATACAATGGCCAGTTGTAACAAATGTCCATTGAATTCCTTTGAACCACAATACCCATACGCAGTTTTATTTTTATTCATTCATGGATTGTGGACATTATTGGCTGGGCCAGCATATATTGCCTACTCCTAGTTGCTCTTGAGTAGGCAGCACAAAGGCTCAGTAGTTAGCACTGCTGCCTCAGAGCTCCAGGGACCCGTGTTCAATTCTGGCCTCGGGTGACTGTCACTGTGGAGTTTACACATTCTCCCCGTTTCTGCGTGGGTTTGCTCCAGTTTCCTCCCACATTCTAAAAGATATGCAGGTCAGATGAATTAGCCATGCTAAATTGACCATAGAATAAGGTGCATTAGTCAGGAGTAAATGAAGGGAAATGGGTCTGGGTGGGTGACTCTTTGTAGGTGTGGACTTGTTGTTCCACACTGTAGGGATGTAATCTACAAAAAAACGTAGTGGTTTTCTGGCTTCTTCAACCACTGCAGTCCATGTGCTGTAGTCAGATCCACAATGCTTGTTAGGGAGGGAGTACCAGGATTTTCACAAAATGACATGGAAAGAAAGGCGATATATTTCCAAGTCACGGTGCTGAGTGGGTTGGAGAAAAATTTGCAGCTCGCAGTGTTCCCATGTATCTGCTGCCATTGTATTTCTAGATGGAAATGGTCATATGTTTGCAAGGTGCAGTATCGGAGTTTTGGTGAATTCCTATAGTGCATCTTGTACATGGTGTATATCACTGTTGCTGAGAATTTGTGGTTGATGTTTGTGGATATGGTGCTAATCAAGTGGACTGCTTTGTCCTAGATTATGTCAAACTTTTTTAAGTGTTGTTGGAGCTGCACCCATCCAGGCAGGTAGGGAGTATTCCATCATACTCCTGACTTGTGCCTTGCAGATGCTGGGTTGGTTTTATGGGATCAGGTGATGAGTTATTCAATGTAAGATTCTAAGCCTCTGTCCTGCTTTTGTCGCTATTACATTTACATGGCAAGTCTAGTTCAGTTTCTGGTCAATGATAAACACCAAGATATTGACAGTGGGAGCTTCAGTAATGCAAACACCATCAATTTTCAAGTGATGCTAGTTACATTCTCTCTCAATAGAATAGTCATTACCTGGCATTTGTGAAGCACAAATATTAACCGCAACTCATTAGCCTATTCTGATTATTGTGCAGGCTTTGTTGCATTGGGACATGGACTGCTTCAGTATTGGAGGAGATGTGAATTGTGCTGAACATTGTGTAATCATTGGCAAACATCCACACTTCTGACTTTATGATGCAGGGATGGTCATTGATGAAGCAGCTCAAGATTTTTGGGCCAAGGATATTACCCTAAGGAACTCCTGCAGGGATGCCCTGGGGCTGAGATGACTCACCTTCAACAACCACAACCATCTTTCAATGTGTCAGGTATGACTCCAGCCTGAGGAGAGTTTTCCCTTTGATTCCCATTGACAATAGTTTTTCTAGAGCTCCTTTGATATCACGCTCAGTCAAATGTGGCCTCAATGTCAATGACAGTCACTCTCACCTCTCCTTTGAAATTTGGCTCTTTCATCCATGTTTGAACAAAGATTATTATGAAGTCAGAATTTGAGTGGCACTGGTGGAACCCAAATTAAATTTATAGAGTTATGGGTGAAAATATGTTGAAGGTAAATTCATCAGTAATTTTTTGAAAATCCAAATTTGTTCAATACAATGGATGTTGACTGAATGAAAATTGAATTACCAGAAAGTGGAGATACCAATGAATAAAATTTAAGAAAGGAGAAAGGGGAGTGGGGGTGAAATGTACTCTATGGTTGCCATCTCTGGTTGAAATTAAATTTCTGGTAGACATTTGTTGCCTGCAGTCAAAAGCAACTGATAGAGATTTCTCGGTAGAGCTAAATGAAAAAAAAAAGCAATTCAGTTCTGGAATTGTAAAGATCGCATTTTTATTTCTTTTTTTTAATGACTTTGGACTAAAAAAGGAGGGTAATACTTTAAATCAAGGACACTATACCAACAGACAGCCGAAGCTTGAAATATCCTACTTTCCGAATTGTATTGTAAATTGTAAAAATGTTAAATTTTTCATGGAACACACAGCAAAAGCAGACATCACAAATGCAACAGGCTCTGAACTAAGGTTCTGTTTGCTTGACACCTTTTGTTGGCTCCTAACCATGTGACTATGGTTTATGTGGGGTCAGTGTAGCAGAGAACAACTTTCCTACAAAGAAAAAAACATATAAAAAGCTCTGTTTGTGTCTTTCTCTCGAGTGGGTGTACCAGAAAGTTTGTGATTACAGTTACCTTCCATTGACCTTTCTGTTCAAACCACCAATTTAAGAATAGAAAATCATCTTCAGAGACAAAGGAGTGAATTTTCAACCAATGAGTGAATGATTGAACATTATTGTCCGAACAACTCTTTGTCAACATCAAAGAAATGAAAGAAAGAGAAGGAAAAATACTCATCAAATTCAGTGGACTAGACTGGCACAGTTGAGCTGTGTTGCCCTGTTTGTTTTCCTCTCCCCACCAACCACCCCCCCCCCCACCCCCCCACCATTAAGGTCCACGTTTTGCCTGTGTTTATGTGTGTCTGTTTGGGAAGGAGGGAATTTAAAGAGGTAGAGTTTTGTTATAATTGCAAGTTAGTAATTCATATGTTCTAATAAGTATGAAAACTTACATAGTTTTTTTTAAGCTGAGTTCATTGGTCAGGTAAATTAGGGGCTTTGATTAAATCAATTTAATCTGATTACAGGCATAGTGGAGGTTGCTTTCCAATGCACAATCCCAAGATTCATGGTACAATTAACTTATGCAGTCAATTTGTATTTATTGTTTAATATAGCAGCATTAAATTGTTGTTACTTGTAATGCTAACTTTTCTTCTTTCTTCACGGCTTCTGTTCTTTCTGAGGTCTAACTATGCTTAACACATGTTTTGTCTATATGTTTCACACTGCACTTCTTTAGTTAAATGTTATTTTCCAACAAGACAGACTCATTCCCTCAAACTATCAATATCTACTTTCAGTTGATTAGTCTCTTCTGCAGTCCCAGCAATAGTACAAGTCTTTATATCATTTGCAAACTCGAGAACTATTACTTCAAACCCTTATATCATTAATGAACAAAGTTAATAAATATCTGAGGTTGATGCCTATGGGACACCAATAGTGACCGATTTCAAAACAGATTCAATCATTTTCTGGGTACAAGTACAGCCAATTCTTGATTGAGTTTTGCGATTTTCCACTTTAGCAGTTTCTAGCTGATGGTGTAACCAATTGGAAAGTTACTTAACAAATCCTTTCTGAAAATCTGAATAGACAATAGCTGCCAATTTACCTATAGCCACTAACTTGATGCCTTTCTCAAAAAAAAATTCAATTAGATATTAAAATGTTATAATGGGGTTCAACAAATTGAGTTGCATACAGCAAAACTGTGCTTGAGGTCAAGTTTTGAAATGAGTCCAAGAAATGGCAATAAAGATTTTGTGCCACTAGCAGTTGTTATGAGTCACAATTATATAAGTTCTGTCAGAAAACATCCCATTGGGTATTATTTCACAGCATGAACTGATCAATATTTGACATCTACTTCAACTCACTGAAACATATTTAATATTCAAGAACCAGAGTGAGTTTGATGTACTGGCAATGGAAGCATTTTTGCTTTTATTTCTTAGCTGATTACATGTTTCAAGATTATATCAAGCTTCATTAACATCGGAATCACATCTGAAGTCCCATATATTGTGTTTCTAGAAAATAAACACTATACAGTATAACACAATGATATATCAAACTTGATCAACAGCTCACATCTGTATGATATTTGTATTGTTACCTCAAAGAAGTTTTTGTGGTTCTAACTTCATTTATTGATAAAGAAATTGATTAATAAGGATGTTTAAGCACATAATAGAAAACAATTTTACAAGGCAGTGTGTAGGGGTTGGTGAAGTATTTCTCAGAGCCACAGGAGCCTTTATAATACTGCAATGGAATGGCAGCCCTTTTTTGAGGTATTTTCTTTTGTGCCAAGAAGGAAAAGGACAATCACTTGTCTGGGTTTGGGAGCCCCGTCGGCAGTTATACCTCCTAGAATGTATTTTGTTGTGTGAAGATCCTAAAGCTTTAAGCGGTCTTAGATTAGATTAGATTACATTACAGTGTAGAAACAGGCCCTTCGGCCCAACAAGTCCACACCGACCCGCCGATACCTCCTAGAATGTATTTTGTTGTGTGAAGATCCTAAAGCTTTAAGCGGTCTATTTTGTCCTTTTTTAAAAGAAAGGTTTTGAGACAGAGGTGGGAGGCGTATATTGAAAACTTATCAAGTGAAGAACTTGTGAGGCTTTGGGGTCTTTTTTTAAAGTTGGAACAATAAAGCAGCCTGAGTGGGTGTGGTCAAGCATACACAGAACCAGGAATTTTTAAGTTTTCCAGTAGGACCAGTTGTTGCTGGGTCTGTTGCTGCAGTCAAACAATTCTCTTGATGTTTTTACTCCTGGGCTGCTGGAGTTGCATGTGAGACAATCTATTTTCTGAATTTGCCTGTTGCCAAGGGCATGCTTATGGGATTATCAGAACTGTATTGGAAATAATCTATTATTCTGTTCAGTTTTCCAATAGAGTTACAATTATTTTCTTTAGCTAAAATACAAAAGAAAGGAAGAATAAGGTATGAATAAAGTTTGTTTTGCTTCAAATCTGGCAGTTTGACTAATCAAATTGCATCTGGAATGCAGCACCTTACACTTACCTGTAAAAAAGAAACAGTTAGGATCTAGACTATCTTCTTAATATTTGTTGAGGGTGTCTGTTCTGGTCTGAGTTATAACATTGGACTTTTGGATTTCCAGTAGGACCAGTTGTTGCTGCGACTAAGGGCTTGGGATGCATGTGTGACATATCAGCAAGTACTGGGAGGGTACACTGATAACTGAAGCATAACTTCTGTATTCTTGTGGACCAGACCAAACCTTCTCCAAACATATCAAGGAAATAGCATAAATACCAATTTTTGTCTTATTTAAAGGCAAGTGTAAGGCACTATGTTCCAGATGTAATTCAATTAGGCACATTGCTAAGCTTTAAGCAAAACACATTTTGTTCTTCCATTACAGTTAAAATTTAAACAAACGAAAAAGATTGGTATAACTTTAACTCTGTTAAAATACTTCATTAAAAAATATAGTATTTAACTACTATTCATCAGCTGCTCCAATATAGCAGCATCCCATAAACACACACTTGGCAAAGCCAATTTAGCAAAACAATTTCAATCTCACATGCTGTCTTATCACTCTGGGAGCAGAGAAAGAACTCAAACCTTTAGCTGCAGCACCGAGAACTGCATCTAACAGTTTCAACATCCAACTCCAAGTTTGATAACTGAAAGCATTTCACACTAACCCGTTGCACAACTGTTTCTGAGCAACAATCTACTGAAATTGCTGCTGCTACTCAGCTGCTATTGGTTATCTTCATTATTTTTGGTGGTTGAACATAAGGCAACCTAAGTAGTACCATGCTGACCTAATAGATCTGGCTCCAATGTGTAGTTGTCATCTCTGGAAGGAATGTCCAAAGTGTCTAGTTTCTCAGTATCGCGCACAAGTCATTTCCCACAAGTAGGTTCAATAAGGACTCCAGTAGGTCATGCCAGGAGCAGCACCAGACCTACTGAAAAATGAAGCTACAAAATGGAGCTATCTGAATACCAAACAGCATAAGCAGCAAGTGATAGTCAGAGCTAAGCAATTCCATATCTAACAGATCAGACCTGAACTCTGCAGTCCTACTACATCCAGTTGTAAATGGTGGTGGATGAGTAAACAACTCACCAGTGGAAGATTCTCCACAAATATGGAGGGTGGCATGGTGGCTCAGCAGTTAGCACTGCTGCCTCACAACGCCAGGGACCTGGGTTTGATTCCAGCCTCAGATGAATGTCTGTTTGGAATTTGCACATTCTCCCTGAGTCTGCATGTGTTTCTTCTGGGTGCTCCAGTTTCCTCCCACTGTCCAAAGATGAGCAGATTAGGTGGATTGGCCATGTTAAATTGTCCATAGTGTTCAGGGATGTGCAGATTAGGTGCATTAGTCAGGGATAAATATAGGATAATACGGTAGGGAAATGGATCTGGGTGAGTTACTATTTGGCGGGTCAGTGTGGACTTGATGGGCCTGTTTCCACACTGTAAAGATTCTAAGAAATATCCCCATCCTCCATGATGCGGGACCCAAGCACATCAGTGCAACAGAAAAGGATGAAGCACTTGCAAGAATCTTCAGCCAGAATTTACTCCAAAGGTCCCCAGCATCACACATACCAGTCTTCAGCCAATTCAATTCACTCAATGTTGGAGAAATTTTTAGATTAGATTAGATTGCTTACAGTGTGGAAAAAGGCCCTTCGGCCCAACAAGTCCACACCGCCCCGCCGAAGCGCAACCCACCCATTCCCCTACATTTACACCTTACCTAACACTACGGGCAATTTAGCATGGCCAATTCACCTGACCTGCACATCTTTGGACTGTGGGAGGAAACCGGAGCACCCGGAGGAAACCCACGCAGACTCGGGGAGAACGTGCAAACTCCACACAGTTGGAGGCATTCAATAATGCAAAGGCTATGGCCCCTGACAATAAACCAGCAATAGTACTGAAGACTTGTGCTCCAGAATTTGCCACACCCCGAGCCAACGTCTCTCAGTACTGTTACAACATTGGCATCAATCTATTAATCTGATCTATATGGACTTTAGTAAGGCGTTTGACAAGGTTCCCCATGGAAGACTGATTAGCAAGGTTAGATCTCATGGAATAAAGGAAGAATTAGCCATTTGGATACAGAACTGGCTCAAAGGTAGAAGACAGAGGGTGGTGGTGGAGGGTTGTTTTCAGACTGGAGGCCTGTGACCAGTGAGTGCCACAAGGGTCAGTGCTGGGCCCTCTACTTTTTGTCATTTACATAAATGATTTGGATGCAAGCATAAGAGGTGGAGTTAGTAAGTTTGCAGATGACACCAAAATTAGAGGTGTAGTGGACAGCAAAGAGGGTTACCTCAGATTACAACAGGATCTGGACCAGATGGGCCAATGGGCTGAGAAGTGGCAGATGGAGTTGGGTTCAGATAAATGCGAAGTGCTGCATTTTGGGAAAGCAAATCTTAGCAGGACTTATACACTTAATGGTAAGGTCCTAGGGAATGTTGCTGAACAAAGAGACCTTGGAGTGCAGGTTCATAGCTTCTTGAAAGTGGAGTCGCAGGTAGATAGGATAGTGAGGAAGGCTTTCCTTTATTGGTCACAGTATTGAGTATAGGAGTTGGGAGGTCATGTTGAGGCTGTACAGGACATTGGTTAGGCCACTGTTGGAATATTGCATGCAATTCTGGTCTCCTTCCTATGGGAAAGATGTTGTGAAACTTGAAAGGGTTCAGAAAAGATTTACAAGGATGTTGCCAGAGTTGGAGGATCTGAGCTCCAGGGAGAGGCTGAACAGGCTGGGCTGTTTTCCCTGGAGCATCGGAGGCTGAGGGGAGACCTTATAGAGGTTTACAAAATTATGAGGGGCATGGATAGGTTAAATAGACAAGTCTTTTCCCTGGGGTCGGGGAGTCCAGAACTAGAGGGCATAGGTTTAGGGTGAGATGGGAAAGATATAAAAGAGACTTAAGGGACGACTTTTTCATGTAGAGGATGGTACGTGTATGGAATGAGCTGCCAGAGGATGTGGTGGAGGCTGGTACAATTGCAACATTTAAGAGGCATTTGGATGGGTATATGAATAGGAAGGGTTTGGAGGGATATGGGCCGGGTGTTGGCAGGTGGGACTAGATTGGGTTGGGATATCTGGTCAGCATGGACAGATTGGACCGAAGGGTCTGTTTCCATGCTGTACATCTCTATGACTCTATGACTCTAATGTGTAAAATTGGCTGTGTATATCCTGTACACAAAAAGAAACATAAATTACAGCCCTATTAATCTACTTTTGATCATCAGTAATGTGATAGAAGGTGTCATTAGCAGAGCTATTAAGTGTCACTTGCTTAGCAACAATCTGCTTACTGGCAGTCAGCTCCTGACCTCATTACAGGAGTTCCTAAATTCAGACACGGACAAAAAAGCTGAATTCTGGAGATGAGGTGAGAGTGACAGCCCTTGACATCAAGACCACATTTGACCAAGTGCGGCATTAAGGAAACATAGTAAAACTGGAATTAGTGTGTATCAGGGAACATCCACTGGTTGGAGTCATACCTGGTACATAGGAAGATGGTTGTGGTTGTTGGAGATCAGTCATCTCTGCTCCAGAACATCTTTAGAAGAGTTTCTCAGGATAGTGTCCTCGGCCCAACCATCTTCTGCTACTTCATCAATAACCTTCCCTCCATCATAAACTCAGAAGTGAGGATGCTTGCCAATGATTGGACAATATACAATAACATTGATGACTCCTCAGATACTGAAGAAATCGATCCGATTGCAACAAGACCTGATGAATGTCAGGGCTTGGAGTGGAAAGTGACATGTAACATTTTGCAACATACAAACATCAGACAATGATCAATCCCAATTAGAGACCGTCAATAATGATCAGAAACTAAACTCAACTAGTCATCTAAATATAGTGGCTATAAGAGAAGGTCAGAGGCTCAAATTACTCATCCCCTGACTCCCAAAGTCTGTCCACTATTTACAGGGCACAAGTCAGGATTGTAGTGGAATACTTGCCACTCACCTAGATGAATGCTGCTCCAACAACACTCAAGACGCTTGACACCATCCAGGACAAAGCAGCCCACTTGATTGGCGCCACATCCGCAAACATCCACTCCCACCATCTCAGATGCTCAGTAGCAGTAGTGTGTACTATGTATAAGATGCAATGCAGAAATTCATCAAAGATCCTCAAGCACCACCTTCCAACCCCACAACCAGTTCCATCCAGAAGGACATAAGCAGCAGATGCATGGGAACACCACCACCCGCAAGTTCTCCTCCAAGACACTCACCACCCTGATTTGGAAACACATCATCATTCCCTCACTGTCGCTGGGCCAAAATCTTGGAATTCCCTCCCTAATAGGTTTGTGAATTGGACTGCAATGGTTCAGGAAGGCAGTTCACCACTGTTTTCTAAAGTACCACTAGCATGGGCAATAAATGCTGGCTCAGTCAGCAATGGAAACATCCCATGAATAAATAACATTTTTAAAAGTTGCAAATGTGAGTAACATTTAGCATACTTCAAGACATGGTTTTGGCTTCCTTAATTGCCATTGTGCTCTCTTCCTGCATTCAACAGTGGGAAGGTTGGGAGCCCGATGGAACCAAAGTTAAAGTAGAAATCCCATGGTAATATCCTCCTGAATTGAACAATTAATCCCGAATTGGTCACTTGCTACTCTCGGGGTGTGTGTGT
>NC_057723.1:28673413-28725757 GCF_004010195.1 Chiloscyllium plagiosum | reverse complement strand
TGGTGGTGGCGGTGGCAGGTGGGGGTTGGGAGGTGGACAGGGGAGGCTGGTGTGGGGGATGGTGTTGTAGAATGGGAGGGCAAGGAGTTTGGGACATGCCATCACACCTCTTAACCTGCTGCAGTGAATTGCCAATGTATACAGTCATAGAGGTTATAGCATGGAACCTTGAAAGTAGAGTTGCAGGTAGTGAGGATAGTGAAGAAGGCATTTGGCACGCTTTCCTTTATTGGTCAGAATATTGAGTATAGGAGTTGGGGGGTCATGTTGCAGCTGTACACAATGTTGGTTAGGCTACTTTTGGAATATTGTGTGCAATTCTGGTCTCCTTCTTGTTGGAAAGATGTTGTGAAACTTGAAAGGGTTCAGAAAAGATTTACAAGGATGTTGCCAAGGTTAGAGGGTTTGAGCAATAGGGAGAGGCTGAACAGGCTGGGGCTGTTTCCCCTGGAGCATTGGAGGTTGAGTATGACCTTATAGAGGTTTATAAAATCATGAGGGGCATGGATAGAATAAATAGACAAAGTCTTTTCCCTGGGGTGGGGGAGTCCAGAACTAGAGGGCAATAGGTTTAGGGTGAGAGGGAAAAGATATAAAGGGACCTAAGGGACAACTTTTTCACGCAGAGGGTTGTGCATGTATGGAATGAGCTGCCAGAAGAAGTGGTGGAGGCTGGCACAATTGCAGCATTTGAAAGACATCTGGATGGGTATATGAATAGGACGGGTTTAGAAGAATATGGGCCAGGTGCTGGCAAATGGGACTAGATTAGACTGGATATCTGGTTGGCATGGGCAAGTCGGACTGAAGGGTCTGTTTCTGTGCTGTACATCTCTATGACTCTACTCTTAAATCTATGTCTTGGCTAATAAAGGCAAGAATCCCATTTACCTTCTTAATTACTTTATCTACCTGTTGCACTACTAGTGAAACGCACACTAAGGTCCATCTGATAACAAGAATGCAGAGAAAGTATATTCCTGTCAGGGTGAATGGGAGGGCTGGTAGGTATAGGGAATGCTCAAACAAATTGAGGGTTTGGTTAAGAAAAAGAAGGAAGCATATGTCAGATATAGACAGGATGGATCGAGTGAATCCTCAGAAGAGTATAAAGGAAGTAGGAGTAGAGGGAAATTAGGAGGGCAAAGAGGGGACATGAGGTAACGTTGGCAAATAGGATTAAGGAGAATCCAAAGGGTTTTACAAATATATTAAGGACGAAAGGTTAACTAGGGAGAGAATAGGGCCCCTCAAAGATCAGCAAGGTGGCCTTTGTGTGGAGCCACAGAAAATGGGGGAGATGCTAACTGAATGTTTTGCATTAGTATTTACTGTGGAAAAGGCTATGGAAGATATAGACTGTAGGGAAATAGATGGTGACATCTTGCAAACTGTTCAGATTACAGAGGAGGAAGTGCTGGGTGTCTTGAAACGGTTAAAGGTGGATAAATCCCCAGGACCTGATCAGGTGTACCCAAGAATTCTGTGGGAAGCTAGAGAAGTGATTGCTGGGCCTCTTGCTGAGATATTTGTATCATCGATAGACACAGGTGAGATGCCGGAAGACTGGAGGTTGGCTAACGTGGTGCCACTGTTTAAGAAGGGCGGTAAAGACAGGCCAGGGAACTATAGACCGGTGAGCCTGACCTCAGTGGTGGGCAAGTTGTTGGAGGGAATCCTGAGGGACAAGATGTACAAGTATTTGGAAAGGCAAGGACTGATTAGGAATAGTCAACATGGCTTTGTGCGTGGGAAATCATGTCTCACAAACTTGATTGAGTTTTTTGGAGAAGTAACAAAGAAGATTGATGAGGGCAGAGCAGTATATGTGATCTATATGGACTTCAGTAAGGTGTTCGACAAGGTTCCCCATTGGAGACTGATTAGCAAGGTTAGATCTCATGGAATACAGGGAGAACTAGCCATTTGGATACAGAACTGGCTCAAAGGTAGAAGACAGAGGGTGATGGTGGAGGGTGGTTTTTCAGACTGGAGGCCTGTGACCAGTGAGTGGCACAAGGATCGGTGCTGGGTCCTCTACTTTTTGTCATTTACATAAATGATTTGGATGCGAGCATAAGAGGTACAGTTAGTAAGTTTGCAGATGACACCAAAATTGGAGGTTTTGTGGACAGTGAAGAGGGTTACCTCAGATGACAACAGAATCTGGACCAGATGGGCCAATGGGCTGAGAAGTGGCAGATGGAGTTTAATTCAGATAAATGCGAGGTGCTGCATTTTGGGAAAACAAATCTTAGCAGGACTTATACACTTAATGGAGTGTTGCTGAACAAAGAGACCTTTGAGTACAGGTTCATAGTTCCTTGAAAGCGGAGTCACAGGTAGATAGGATAGTGAAGAAAGTGTTTGGTATGCTTTCCTTTATTGGTCAGAGTATTGAGTACAGGGAGTTGGGAGGTCATGTTGCGGCTGTACAGGACATCGATTAGACCACTGTTGGAATATTGTGTGCAATTCTGGTCTCCTTCCTATGGGAAAGATGTTGTGAAACTTGAAAGGGTTCAGAAAAGATTTACAAGGATGTTGCCAGGGTTGGAGGATTTGAGCTACAGGGAGAGGCTGAACAGGCTGGGGCTGTTTTCCCTTGAGGTTGAGGGGTGACCTTATAGAGGTTTACAAAATTATGAGGGGCCTAGATAGGATAAATAGGCAAAGTCTTTTCCCTGGGATTGGGGAGGCCAGAACTAGAGGGCATAGGTTTAAGGTGAGATGGGAAAGATATAAGGGGCAACTTTTTCATGCAAAGGGTGGTACATGTATGGAATGAGCTGCCAGAGGATGTGGTGGTGGCTGGTACAATTGCAACATTTTAGAGGCATTTGGATGGGTATATGAGTAGGAAGGGTTTGGAGGGATATGGGCCAGGTGGGACTAGATTGGGTTGAGATATCTGGTCGGCATGGATGAGTTGGACCAAAGGGTCTGTTTCCATGTTGTACATCTCTATGACTCTACACTGTATGATCCTTAGTGCTTCTCAGTGTCCTATTGTACACCATGTATTTTCTCTCCTTGTTCATCCGGTCCAAGTGTATCACTTCTCATTTAACAGGATTGAAGTCCATTTGCCAGTGATGAGCCCATCTGACCAGCCTGTCTATATCACCTGTAATCTAAGGTGATCCTCCTCACTATTTATCACCCCACCAATTTTCATAACATCCTGAACTTATAGATCAATCCTCTTACATTTAAGTCTGAATTATTTATATGAAACACAAACTGTTATGAAACACAAGACTGATCTTTGCAGAATCCACTGGACGTAGATTTCCAGTCACCAAACACTCCTTGACCATCACCCTCTGCTTCCTGTCACTCAGCCAATTCTTGATCTAATTTGCTAAATTTTTTTGGATCCCATGTGCTCTTGCCTTCACTGTCAATCTCCCATGTGGGACTTTCTCAAAAGCCTTGTTGAAATCCAAATAGACCACATCAAATGCATTGCTCGGATCTAAACACCTGGTTATCTCATCAGAAAATTCAATCAATTTGGTCAGATCTGACCTCCTCTTAACAAAACCATGAAACTTGATTAATCCAGCCTCTACAAGTACAGTTTAATTCCATCCATCAGAATTGACTGAAGTTAGACTGATTGGCCTGCAGTTTCTCGGTTTATCCCTTAATTCTTTCTTACATAATGCTACCACTTTAGCTGTCCTCTAATCTTCTGGCACCTCTCCATTGGCACCACCCATGCCAATTCATCACACAACAGTCTGGCATTCATTTCAACCAACCCAAGAAATTTCTCCACTTTTAAGACTGCTGAATGACATAGAACCTCCTCTCTGTCTATGCTAATTTCTTTAATTGTATCAATTTCTTTAATTGATTTCAGTTCTGACCTATTCCTTCTCAGTAGTGAACACCAATATGAAGTATTAATTCAGACCATATCTTTATCCTTGGCATCCTGAAACACCATGAACTTCATGAAATGCTTTGAGAGGCCGGCCATGGTCCACTTCAACTCTAGCCTCCCAGTTGGTCTCAATCTCAATTTGCACAGTGATGTAACAGATCCACAGCAGATGGCGTTTTCCTAGCCATACACTCATCCCTGCAATATCTGGACAACAAGAACACCTACACCATATTCCTACACATTGACTACAACCCCATCTTAAACACCTTTCAGACTAATCTCAAAACACTGAGACATAGGTCACAGCTCCATCATCTGCAATTGGACCCTTTGCTTCCTGACTCACAGTCTGCAATCTGTGAAGATAGACAACTGCATTTCCTCCATGATACCCCTCAACACTGGAGGCCCTCCCCCTCCAAAGATGCTTGCTCAGCCCCCTACTGTACTCCATGTACACCCACGACTGTGTAGTCAAAATTCTGAATGAATGCCATCTACGAGTTTGCTGATGACACCACCATGGTAGGACAGATATCAAACAATGAGTCAGAATTAAAAAAAGGAGATAAAGGACTTGGTGGCGTGGTGCAATGATACCAACCTCTCTCTCAATGTTGGCAAAATGAAAGAGAGGATCATTGACTTCAGGAAGAAAGGAAGACGACAAGCCCCTACCTACATCAATGGACCGGAGGTTGAGAGGGTTGACAGTGTGAACTTCCTCAAAGTGATGATAGCCACCAACCTGTCCTGGACTTCTCACATAGATGTGGTAATTAAGAAGGCACAACAACACCTCGTTTTCCTCGGGTGGCTTAGGAAATTTGACATGTCCCTGTGGACCTTCACCAACGTTTACTGATGCACCACAGCAAGCTGACTGTCCAGGTGCATAACAGCCTGGTATGGTAACTGCTGTGCCCAGGACCGTAAGAAACTACAGAAGGTTATGTGCCCCTCCCAGACCATCATGGAAGCCAACTTTCCATCCATGAACTTCATTTACATGTCTTGTTATGCAGAAAGGCTGCCAACATCACCAAAGACCCGTCTCAGCCCGGTAATGCTCTCCGGGTTATAACCTTTTCCATCAGGCAGAAGATACAGCAGCTTGAACACATGCACCGGCAAGTTCAGGAACAGCTTCTTCCTAACCATTATTAGGCTGATGAATGGATCTCTCTAACATCAAATAATGTTCATCTTGCCAATGTTGATTTTGCTTTGCACACCTCCTGTGAAATATAAACCTCAAGCCTCACTTTATCTAAGCACCCTGTTATCTGTATGAACCTGTTTGCTATGATCTGTATGTACTGCATGGAAAACAAAAATTTTACACTGTATTGAGGTACACTTGACTACAATAAACTGAATTGAATCCAAGCAAATCAAAGTTATTGAATCTCCCCTGGTCCATCCAAACTGCTGGCCATCAGCTGCTGAATCTATATACCCTTCAGATTAAACTTCAGGCCTGCAGGAGGATTGTTTAACCTGCTTGGTTAATGTGGAACACTCTTACTTGTCCTGCTGTGTGACACTGATCCCCTGTCGAGGATGTCACACTGGAAAGAAATTGATAACTAGATATCGTGTGTTTAAAAGCTTATTAAAAAATTGTAATTGTGTATGGCTAATGCTCAGCGAACACAAAAGCCCAAACAAAGCAAAGTTAGAACTCAGCGTTTGATCCCAAATTGACATTATCTTCACTTCTTCCAAAGAAAATCATTGCAGACATTGAAGAGTATTTCTGAGGACATTTAATCACCAATCATTTCAAACAAGGCAGTGATACTCGAATTTTGATCTGACAAAACATTTGCAATTTTGAAAATGAAGGAGAAGAGTGGGCTGATCAGAGTTGGGAATGAATGATCTAATAGTTTTCATTCAGATGCCTGTAGAATAGCATCGCAAATCTTTGGTCAATTTCATATCCTTGAAAGTAACAAAATCAGTGAGCAGTTAATTGGATCGTGAAGTGATATCGCAGGCTGATTTTTAATTATTTCAGTGGACGGGAAATTGAAAACAGTGAGCCCATGATTTTCCAATTTATGCCTGCAGTGTGCATGGACTTGGAAAACCTACCCACTAATTGGGGTTTTTTATGCTTAGGCATAGTTTTGATTTGTTAAATTGAGTTTTAGTCTTGGTCTGTTTGAGCAGCAGGATCAGGCAAGGTAAAGTGATAAACTGGCAATATAAAGAATGTGCCTGAAGGTTGGATAAACTGGGGTTATTTTCTTTGGAGCAGAGGAGACTGAGAGGAGATCATGATTGAGATGTATGAAGTTGTGAGGAGCACAGACAGGTTGGTGAGGAAGGAATATCTCCCTTGGTAGAGGAATCATGGCTGAATGGCATACTAAAAGGGAAGAGGCAGAAGGGTCAGAGGGGATTTGAGGAATTTTGTTTTCACCTGGAGGCCGTTGAGAATCTGGAACTGACTACCTATTAAAGTGTAGGTTGAGGTAGAAGCCCTCATAACATTTAAGAAACATTTAGATGTGCACTTGCAATGCCAAGATAGGAAATGCTATGTGGGCTACATGCTGGCAATGGGATTAGAATATTTTGGTGAGTGAGCCAAAAGGCATCATTCTATGATCACCATGATTCTATGACCTGAAAACTATGCAATCCATCAAGCTTGCTCTTTTCAAAAATGCTGCACATGGCACAGACTCTTCCCAAATTGACCTAGTTTCTGTACAAATGCAACTAACCACAAGCACAGTTTCTAAGAAGAAAAATTGGTCTCTGAAACAAATGCTATTTAAGCAAAGACTCCAGAAGTCAGGTGGAATGTAACGTTTGAAGTGTGGGTCCTATGGCAGATAGCTGGAGAATAGCCGAGGGCAAATAGGAGGATGGCTCTATTGTTCAATAATGCAAGTTTCGTTTCAGGCAGCCTGGAAGTAGTGGGAGGTCATATTCCCAACATGGGGTAAGTATAGACTTTCCTGCAGCACAAAGGAACCCTGATAGAGGTGAATTCAGAGTTAGCAACATGAGGTCTAGCAATGCAGTTAGGTTCAGTACAAAAAACAAGATCAAAAGCCTTCACAGTGAGTTTGAGTGAATGATGTGCACTCTGTGGCTGTCAGGTAGGCAACATAAAATGGATCTCAACGGCTGTGAGTATGAAATAGCAAGCTACAGTAGCAGCTACATCATCAGGAATAGTTGCATTGCATGTGAATGACAGAACCTGTCTTTTGGGATGCCAGTGTCCTTAAAGTCCAGTGAAAGTGAGATATATGAGATGTCTCATCATAGCCCTGAGAGATGCCAGTCCAGGATGGACCCAGTTGATGATTGTCTGGAGACTTATGCCTTCAAGAGAAGTGGGCCTGCAACATCAGGGAGTGGATGATGATGGATGGATGGATGGAGACCAGATCCTTACAGCCTTTGAAGTGAAGTCTCCAGGCCTAGTCAGAGCAGGGGCCTAATGATGGAGCAATGAGAGTGAGGAGACCAAAAACATGGCATCCACCTCTGAGCAGAAAGTGAGTGCGTGGAAGGCACATATAATATGATGGAATGAGATGGCCGAAGTTGAATTGTTGATGTTCTCCCATGCAGCTTTCTGCTCTTGGGAAGGAGAAGTGGCTGTCTTCACTGAGAGCATGCAGTTTAGTTCTAAGAAAGAGACCATTTATACTTCAGAGGGTGCATCAATACTTCATTATCTCACACTCTACAGCAGCACAGCTACATTGACATTGTTGGGTTGAATTGGTTTGGAGTCACAAACTGATGAGCACATCACTGACACACAGGTGCAGTCTGGCAGAGGGTGTGACAGATGATAGCCCTCACAGTGGGAGAATTGTTGGAGGCCAGGCCCATGCTAAATCCCAGGCTGATGGCAAGCCTCTGGATTTGGCCACACACAATCTACCGGAGCTGCTGTGTAGAACAGGGGAAATCTATTGGAGCTGACAGACACTGTGCATAGCCATGAGCAGAGGAGTGAGCAATCCATCCAGGCCTGGGGTTCTACCATCCTCCATGGAGAGGTTTGCAAACATCTTAGAGAGCCAAATCCAGCGTACCACTCAGTGACTGCGAGATATCTGCCCGTCTATCTTCAGTGGGCAGGACGATGTTGTTCTGCACTAGGAGGGAGCTGCTACAGGCTGATACAGGCTTTCGGTCAGCATGCTCTGAGGATGGGAAAGGTGTCTATTTGTGCAACAATTCTTCAATGACCTGCAACCTCCAGCTGAATCAGCCACAGAGGAGGTTGATTGAGCTCCCTCAGTGCTTCAGAGTCCTCAGAGCCTCCACTTAACAAAACAGAGCTGCCAAAGACATCTAACGTTACAAGGTTTTACATCCCACAAACTCAGAACAACTGAGAACTGGGTAAGAGAGAGCACTGAGATGGACAGTGTGGCATGGGTATTTATACCTTTGATGTTACATCACTGTTGTTTTATTTTATTAAATTGTGCTTATACATTGATTCATGTGTCCTTTGTTCGATTTCTTACAGCTGATGAATGGCCCTGTCAACCTTGCTTCTCTATCTATCTGTTAGCAGGAGTGAAGATGTAGCATGGGCATCATGGTGTATGGGACACTGGGTTTGCAGAGGTTGGTGGATGAATGGTGGTCAATAGTATGTATGATGAGATGTTTGTGGTAGGTACCTCGGATAACTTCAGGAAGAGGCTGTGAACTTGGTTTCCAAAAGCCTCCCTAATGAGTGTTTGGCTCTGGCTTCATGTGCAGCCAATTGACTTATCTGTCCTTTTCCCTCTACTTTCTGTTCCACCCACTTCTTATCAAAAGAGGAGTGAGTCTCCTATATAACCTGCCCTGCCTGCTGGATAATGTTGTGCTGAGAGTAGCAGATACCAGTGTAATCCATTACAGTCTGCATATTTGGATGCCTCTAATAGCCCAAACACAGATAGGTCTCTCAAACTGCCGAGCAGGATCAGTTCAGAATTGCACAAACTCTCCAGCTCTTTCTCCAGCTCTGTTTTACTGCACACTTCAACTGTACTTCAAACTCAATGCAGATATGTGCAGCTGCCTGGGATATCCCACACAAGTTCTCAATGGATCTTTGGAAAGAGTTGGAGAAGTAGAGACTCAGTGTCACTGGCATCAGATGCCCATCAATCTCATTGGCTGCAGATTCTCTCATCCTGTAGCATTGCTGTTTTGCTACCTCTTTGTCTTTGGTCCAGAATCCAAACCTCAGCCAACTGTGGGAGTCTGAGGCCCTTTCTCCATTCAGTTGCATTAAATTCTCTAATCCAGCTAATCTATTGTCACAATTTATGTTGTTCATTTGTTTTACATCTGAAGTCCTAAAAGGGCATGAACTATAATGTGTTTCTGCTACCGCCCCATTCTCAGACTGATGGAGATGCCATTATAATATCCCATGTGCATATACAACAGTTGATATTGGTGCTTTGGAAAATCTGTTACCTTTACTGTCTCTCTGCTAGATTTATATTTAACAAGGGTGTTGAGAATGCAAAACCAGCTTCAGTTTACCATAGAATCCCTACGGTATGGAAACAGGCCCTTCGGCCCAATAAGTCCACACCAACCCTCCGAAGAGTAACCCACCCAGACCCATTCCCCCTACTATATATTCATCCTGACTAAGGCACCTAACCTATACATCCCTGAACACAATAGACAATTTAGCACAGCCAATTCACCTAACCAGCACATCTTTGGACTGTGGGAGAAACCCACACAGACACGGGGAGAACAATAAACTCCACACAGACAGTCGTCTGATGCTGGAATTGAACCTGGGTCCCTGGCACTGTGAGGCAGCAGTGCTAATTACTGAGCCATCATGTCACCCTATGTAGCTATAAGAAAGAGTTTAGACACCTCTTCAAACAAATAATTTTCTTCTTTAATGGGGATGTAGGCAAGGCTAGCATTTGCTGCATGTCCTTAATTGAACTGAATGGTTTGCTTTGCCATTTCAGTGAGGTATTTAATAGTCAATCATATTGCTGTGGGTCTAGAGTCACAGATAGGTCATAATAGATATAAGTAGCAGATTTCCTTCCCTAAAGAGCATTAATAGCTTTGTGTGACAATCAATGCTGACTATTATACTCCAGACTTATTAACTGAAAGCTGATGGACATTAAACCCATGCTCACCAACTATTAGCTTGGCATCTGAATTACTGGTTTGGTGATATTTATTTATACCTCTTTATTAACCTAGGCTGTAATATTGAAATTTCCGTCTGATAATTTTCTTTAGAGATCAGGAGACGAAGACAGGATTGAATGCAAGTAATGTAAGTATGGTAATGTATTGGTGAAAAAAAAGCAAATGCAATTGTTCAATTACTGTGTCAGAAAAACATCAACACCTCTTTCAGCAACGGCCTTCAGATGCAACTTATTTTACAATGTGTCAAATTTAAATTCCGCCTTTTATTTTGCATTTCACTTATGATTGTGGAAAATTGTGGAGCACTTTTCAGCCTCCCAGTCTAACGCTCAGTATAATTACTTCAGACTTGAACCACTGGTCCCATTTTCTGAGAAGAAAATTGCATCAGAGGTAGCGAGTGTGGAAGAGGAATGAGCTGCTGCTTGGGTAGGGACCCCCTACAAATAAACAGCCTGCGGTGCAGTTATTCTTCAGTTCTACCAGCTTTTCTTCTATCATACCTAGAGGCCACAGATGTGTTCTTCGCTTTGCTAGTTTTATACCCATTCCTTCTTCTCTACTATTCTATAATAAGTAGTTACGTCTTCTCTGAACAGATCTTTTATTTCACTACAATTCTCATTTACATCTCCCATTTGTTTTGCACTGTCATCATTATTATTATCATTATCACTTGTTATTTAATCCTCCTACCTTCAGACCTTTCTTGTTTCCCCTTTCCCTTGCTCTGTATAGTTAGGAGCTGTTTACCTATAGCCTCTTGCTGTCTGATAAAAGATCATCACCTTAAACATCATTTCTACAGATGCTGCCTGAGCAGTTGAGAGATTTCAACATTTTCTGTATTTATTCCAGTTTCCTGACATCCAAACAAATTTGATACTGTTCCTGTCTCAAAACACTTTGGATTGCAGGAACTGAGAATGGCTTTGGGACATCTGTTTTGATATAATTTTTAAAGAAAGAAAGAATGAACTCGACTCATCTCTGATTGCCTGTGGGACTATGAGACTCTGTGGGATAATTTACCTTGCTTACAATAAATGATATTATACTGAACAAAAGCTATTAGATCCACAGTGAACACTGAAATGACAAAAGAGGAGGAACAGCAAGTGACAAAAGAGCCAAGAGAATGAGTCAGAACATCAAAAAGATCCATACTTCTGAATGTTCTTTTCCCTTTCCATAATAAATTCCATGCTTTAAGGAGGGGCTCAACCCCAGAGTGTATGCTTCACTAAAGATGCAATAGAGTAGCTGCACTCATTACAATGATAAATAAGGACCTGGAGGCATTACCCCATGTCAGGTGGTAGTGGCATTGGCAGATACGACTACATTCAAGTAGCCATAAGGAATCTATACAATCTCGTCCAGGTTCCATTTGGATGAGAGCTCATTTGATAATTGGAAGGCAGAGCTGAGGGGTTTATCCAGTTTGATAATGCAGTAAGACAATGAGAGATTTTTGGGAATTTCTTGAGATGACAGGTGGAACATGTGACATCCATGTTGTTCATGGACTCCCTTGATTATTCTTGATTTGTAACTTTTTGCAAAGCTCATTCATATTCTGCTGCAACTCAAATATAAATAGTTCACATTGCATGTGCGTACAAATTCAGGGCTAATGTTTTGTAACTTCTTAATCATTAAAAAGTGCAAAATAAATAGTCAATATTATAATTTGATCAAACTCTCAATGGTTTTTCATTGAAATCAGCTTCCTGAGGTAAATCTATTCTCCATTTGAACTGAAACATATTATCCAGTTATAACCTGGGTAATCATTGCTGAAAGGAAAACATTGACTTCGTTTTACAGCAGAGATAATAAAAAACAGTATACTGTGATACCAAATCCCGTAAAACAGCTAGAAAATGTCATCAAATCATGTGGTTTGATGAAGAATATACATTTATATTTAAAACAAAAATAAAATTGCAAGAGGATAACTGCTCGATGGTAGACTTAACGAACAGTACGTAGGTCTTAATGTTACAACATTTGCTCCAAAATAATAATAAAACTTTGAACATCATGGTTATCTTCAATAATATTTAACTATGCATCCTGGATGAAAAGCTTTTTATGAGCAATAACTTCAAAGAATCTCTCATTAAATGCCCAGTGCATTAGTGACACAGTGGATTAGAAGCATTGACCACTGGTCTGATTGTATGATTTTCTTGCCTTTTGATGTTTGGGCTCACACAAAGGGAGATTAAAAAAAATCATTCACAATTAATCAAAACTGTCAGTCAAAAATAGATTTCAAAACTCTCATGTATCTCTCATGGTCTCTCAATCCAATCTAGCAAAGATATGATACTAGCTGAATTGAATACAGACCCAATCCTCATTTACATCTTGCTGTGACAAGACGTAATATATTAACTGAGGAGATTTCTTGCTGACCCGTTAAAGAAAGCATCAGGCTGCCTCTTGCAGACTGTATAACATTGGGATCGCTTGGATGATAAGAAAGTGAGGAGAAAGTGAAGACTGCAGACGCTGGAGATCAGAGTGGAGACTAGTGCTGGAAAAGCACAGCAACTCAGGCAGCATCAAGGAGCAGGGGAATCAATGTTTCGGGCATAAGCCCTTCATCAGGAAAATGAGACCATTTCCATTGCATACACTTAAAATACACATAGTTCTTCACATTAAATGCAATTATTACTAAAGAAATATTACTTTTTCAACTGTTACATTATTTGACTGCTCATGCTCACCATTACTGGACCCCTGTAAGTGCTGATAACAGGGATCTGGTATCTTTGCACCCAACTACCTGAGAGCCTGTTGCCTGATTGCTTCTTCACTTCTGCCACATTTCTAATGAAACCCAACAGCATCATCCCCAGTGGGTTCAGACACTTGGGCCGAATTTTACTAGAAATCAACTAAGAGCCAATTTGAAGGAGTTTCACAAAGGGTTTCTCTTTGAGTGTCCTAATGGACTTTCTCACACTATTTTCTGCAGCTTGCCTATTAGCCATGCCTCAATAGTCCCTGCACTTACTAACTGTCCCCTCGTCAGCAAGTGTAAGGGCCTTCTGAGATTGTGTACCAGATTAAGCATTGTCTGTCCAGAGCTGTCCTAAATAGTTCCTGTGCTTGAAGAATTGGCCCAGAGATTGTCGAGAGAGGCAGGTTAGCTCCCTGCCTATGCCACAAGTTTGAGGATTTCGTGGATAGGGTGATGCAGAGGAGAGCCATCCTTTTGTCTTCACAGCACCAGGTCCTACCAGCCTGGACCGAGGTTCCCACCCAGGTCAGAGCTAATTCCACAGTCTGGAGCAGTGCCTAGCAATGCGGGAGAAAGGTAATGACTTCCTGCACTCCATGAGGATAAGTGCATCATCTTTTCTCTGCCATCTCACACTCAAAACATCTCTGCTACCGCACCCACCTCCCATCTGGGTTCATGGTCTATAACTCCCTAAGTTGCATACAGCGTCTTTCATCATTCACTCTCACCCTCCCTAACCACCCACACTAGTAAACCTGCACACCCTCTTTGCTGCCTCCTCATACACTTGTGACCAGCCTTAAACGCTGTGCCAGCCGATTTCATTAGCTTTATCTCATTACAGGAGAAAATGGTCCATAATTGGACAAAGAGAGCCAAATATGGTAGTGGAATGTCCAACATTCATGTACTCACTCCTTCCTTGCCTTAATGGGAGGAGAACATGACCACTCACGTGGTGATACTGAAACCTCTATGTCCTGGCAAAGAAATAAGATTCAATGTCAATTGCTGTTTTGCTCTCTGACAACCACCACTGTGAATGTGCTGGTAACATGCTCAAAATCCAAATCTCTGTTTCTAATGCATTGTCTCTTATGTTTCCTGTTAGTACCAGTGGAACATGCAAGATCTCCAACCTCCAGAGGAGGGGGCGGGGTGCATAAGACATCTCTACCTCCACCTTTGAGGTAGAAGCCTCAGAATCCTGAGAGGATGTACCAGCAAGGCTGCCTGCTGCAACCTCACCAGCTCAGACACTGACACCTTGGTGAGTACGTTTTCCAGAATTGAGTTAGGAAAACCTGCTTTGTAGCACATCACTGCCATGTTTCCACAGCTGGTCAAATGCCCCAGGGCTGTGGCACCCAGAGGACCATTATAGACTGGGCACCTACTCAGCTCAAGACAGGAGATGACTCCACTGTGTCTGCCATTGAGAACTTCATCCAAAGACACCAGAGCAGCGGGCAGGCACTGTGCAAGCACTGACTCGAAGTTGGAAGGACTACACCAAAGCTATCTGTACCATGCTGTCATTGGCATGTGAGCATCTAGCTGTCTCCAGTCTCCAATGGCCACTATGGAGATCCAGACCCACACACTCGGTGTCAGCTGGATATACGCACAGACCTGCACTCCATCATTGGTGCTCAGCACCAACAGCACCAGTTGGGGACATGAGGGAATTTGATCTCATTCAATGTGGACAAAATGACACAGAACTTGATTGTATTAAAACACTATGTGAATAATTCCCATAATATTTATTTTCTATCTGGGTCTATCCATCAGAAAAAGGATGTTATCTGCAATAATCCAAGTTACATTGGCCATTGAAATCCCCTTTGTCTCTGATTTAGGGCTGGCTCTCTTTCCCAAAGATGGGTTTTGCAGGTCAGAGCAGATACCTCCCTCTGTCTCTCTCTACCACCCCCCCCCCCCCCCCCCCCCCTCCAGGTGGCAGGTGTGGGCCAGGTCAAATCTTTGCTAAGTCTTTACTGGGTCTTCAGTGAGGGACTGGTAAACTGATGAGTGTTCTTGTCCACCCTCACTCTCCCACCATGTCCCCAGAACTTCCAGAATGTTCTGTAGCTTTTAGCCAATGAGATCATAACCAGGGATCAAATCATCCAACACAGTCACGCCAACAGTCTTCTTAGCTGTCAAGCTGGGAGGTGTAAAGTGCACATTCTCAGGCAGTCAAGATGCTGGAATGTTTGATTGGCATTTCTCCAATACACAATTCTTGGGCTGGTTGTAACTGGTTCCTCCAGAACCTTTGTAAAGGTTCTAGAGGGCCTCCTCCTCTAGAGGTTGGAGATCTTGCATGTTCCACCTCTTTGACCTTGGTTTCCATTGTCCTCCGTCGCCGTTAGCTGCTGGCTGCTATTTAATTTATTTTGATCAATTTTCTGTCAGGCCCTGTTTCTCCAGCTGTATGTTAATTTAGAATGTCCAATTTTGGGCCTGTGGTCTCTTGATCATAGTTCCCTTCTCTGTCACCATGGCATGGGTAGCATTTCTTTCTTTGGCAAAACCAGATACAAAGTTTTCATTAAACAACTCAGCCATGTCCCTGACTCCAGATGTAAATCCCTTCTTTAGTCTCTGATCAACCCTACTCTTTCTTTTACTAATCTTTTTGCCAACCACCTGATGCTAGTGCTTCCAATTAAACCTGTTGGACTATAACCTGGTGTTGTGTAATTTTTAATTTTGACCATTGAAGACTTTAGGACACATCTTTATATTGGCTGGAGTTCTTTTCTCATACTTCCTCTTTGCATCTCTTATTTGCTTTTTCACCTCCCCTCTGAATGTTTGAAATTCTTCTTGGTTATCAATTTTATTTAGTACTTAATAATTGTCATAGGCTCATTTTCTTTTCTTCCTTATCTTTATTTCTCTCTCCTTTGTTCTATCCAAAGATTTTTGGAAAAGCTTCAGCCATCTTGGAAAATTCATAGATTGAGTCCATCGCTAAGGAATCCATATTGATCAGGTAAAACAACACCTTTACTTTGAAAACAGCAAGCTTCAGTATTAGTACTACAAAAACAATCTTTACAATAAAAAATCAACAATAATTTTAATAATGAATACAACATGGCAACAAAATCTGTATAGTATAATGAAATTGAAATCCTTTTCAATCATTATTCAAGTCAATATGGTAATCACTACTTCCAAGTGCCTATGAACAATCACATAATGCAGCATAATTTGTCTATACAAATCTTTCCATCAGAAAAAATGTTAAGCTTTTAGATCCTTGCGATAATCCACCAAATTGTCAAATGTGGCAAACATAATTCCTAAGATTTCAAACAGTTTCAACATTAGAAATCAAATCAAATATCGAATAAGTAAGCACTATTTTCTGCTACACGAAGATAAAGTTAGACAACATTCAGTGATAATCAAGTTACATTTGACAACATCAATGGGTTTTTGTCAATTTTTCAATACAAGATCACATACAGGACTGGATAGATCATACTTTAATAGCAGATAAACTTCCAGTACAGTTGTTAGATAGTTTCATTAATGACCTGTACATATTATCTAAGCCATGCTGTTATTGAAAATTACAACATGTGATTGCCTTGTCGTTAGCCTTTTTGATAAATCAGTCACTGAGCTCCTGCAATTAAATGAGGATATAACTCTGTATACAGGCCAAATAGCATTGGATATAAAACCTAGAAAACTGCACAAGCAGCATTACTCAGCAAAAATTTCAGCGAAGGCAGAACATTCTACCAGCATAAATTGTCTACCTGAGGCACAATAAACCATCTGACTAGAAGACACTGATTTTTAATCTGAATAAATCACATGTGACAACATTAACATGAAATGGTAAGCAATCAAATAATTGTCACTGTAGTGGTTCCAAAATCCATGAAGAACATGTCAATACTGCAAGGAAACAAGCTTATTTTAATGAAGATCAGCTACCTAGGAAAGGTAAAAACAATGACTGCAGATGCTGGAAACCAGATTCTGGATCAGTGGTGCTGGAAGAGCACAGCAATTCAGGCAGCATCCGAGGACAGGCAAAATCGACGTTTCGGGCAAAAGCCCTTCCACAGGAAAAAAAATTAAGTTATGATGTAGACATTATTTACATAATTTGTTATCTAGCTGAATGTTAGCTAGATATTGGTACCAATGTCACAGTTACCTTGGGTGATGCAAAGTTAAAAATCACACAACACCAGGTTATAGTCCAACAGGTTTACTTGGAAGCACACTAGCTTTCGGAGCGTCGCTCCTTCATCACCTGAAGGACACAGTGTGTGAGTTCCTCTAAACTGCACAGGAGGTTGACGACAAGGTAAGACTTCCTCCTCAAAAAGGAAGATTCCTGATTATTGATAATGTATTGCCTCACATTTCATCATTGTTGAATATCAGTCAGTAAAACATGTAATATCCCTTTAAATGTAGCTACAGTATATCTGCTGCACACAACTTTACATCAGGTGGTAAAATGTTTATCACCTGATGAAGGAGCGACGCTCCGAAAGCTAGTGTGCTTCCAAATAAACCTGTTGGACTATAACCTGGTGTTGTGTGATTTTTAACTTTGTACACCCCAGTCCAACACTGGCATCTCCAAATCTTGGGTGATGCCACATGGTAAACAGAGATAAACATTTTACCACCTGATGTAAAGTTGTGTGCAGCAGATATACTGTAGCTACATTTAAAGGGAAATTACATGTTTTACTGACTGACATTCAACAATGATGAAATGTGAGGCAATACGTTATCAATAATCAGGAATCTTCCTTTTTGAGGAGGAAGTCTTACCTTGACTTAACCTCCTGTGCAGTTTAGAGGAACTCACACACTGTGTCCTTCAGTACGAGTATCCTAAATTGCTTACTGGATGGGGAAAGCTGGAACTGTCTTATAAAATCTATTTGAAAGCTGATGCCAAACCAAAATGAGTCTTTGTACATTGGAAAATGCCTCATCCCATAATTGAAAGTGCAAAGAAACAATTGGATGATATGGTTCTAATGGGTATTGTTTCCTCAGTGACTGAACCTAAGAATGGTGCTGAAGTATGTCACTATTCTCCATTTCAAATGTGCATTTGAGTAACTCTCACACAGCTCAATAAAATCTTGTTGTTTCACCACAGTCTTACCAGATCATAGGGGCTGCTCTCAGGGAGAAGCAACTGCTGGTGATTTATCCTGAGAGCCACCAGACCTTAGGTGAGGGAAGAGGTTGAGAAGGAGTCCTTCACAGTAACTTCAAATCAGTGATGGGAATTGAACCAATAGTGTTGGCATCACACTGCTCTGCAAACCACCCATCCAGCCAACTGAACTAAACAGATTCCTGTACAACAAAGCAGTTGCTAGAGAAATCCATCTTAGGCCCACATCTGATTATGTTTCACTAAATTCTCCACTAGTAGAATATTTATGAAGCTGGATGTCAATAGTGGGTTTTTGAAGATTGCTTTTGATGAGTCACCTCATCACTTCACCATCGTTATTACCTCTTTCAATTGATGCTGTTGCAACAGCCTATCATTTTGTAGCAATTCTGCTCCAGAGATTTTCCAGTACACCATATTTACAATTTAGAGGAACAAGATAGCATCAAATGTCATAAAATAGTATAAATAACAGGTCTTACACTGGATGACTAACATGAATTCTCCAGAGATGCTATTTCTTTGAGGTCACATCATCAGAAGGATGGAATACAAGCTGATCCCTGGAAAGCAAATACAGTTAAAGACTTACTGACTTCAAAATTGGTACATTATCTCCAACAGTGTCTGGCTATGATGAGTCAACTGGTGAAACTTTTCACATCTTGCCTGTATTGGAGAGCTCTTGAGATATCTCTTAAAGTAGTAAGCAGAATGGAAGTGGGATACAGAGCAACAGATAACCTTTTAGAATGTTATGACCGTGCTGACCTCCACTGATGTCTTAGCCCATAACAATTGATCATATCCCAGATGTGGAGGCAGTTCTTTGTTAGGAATACCTGGAAGGATATCAAAAGCCCAGACATTACACTTCAAGAGTATTATTCAATACATAAATCTGGTATGCCATCATTAGCAAAGAAGTTTTAGCCATTACATGGTCTTGTGGAATATATTTGATTACTCTCTGGGTCTCAGTCTTGATTGAGACCAATCATAAACCTTTGGTCTCCTTGCTAATTGAAAAAGGATTAGTGAAAATGCTTCCTTGTACACCTCACTTTTATCTCAGTGGGTTAACAATCACAGTTACCTAACAAAGGTAACACACTTAACCTAATGAAGACTTGCAGCAATTTTGTAAAAATTTATTGAGAAACAACAGTTTAAATATGGTTAATTAGGCAAAGAAAAGTAATAGATGCGGTGCATTCCTACATCCCAAATGTCATGCACTCTTTCACGATAGCTTTCTGGTGGTCTTTGGTAGTAGCTGTCTTTGTTCTTCCCTTGGGCTGTTTGAGGGGAACTCCTGGTCTTCCCTCAAGAGGATGCTAGCTCATCTTCCTGTGCTTGCTTGTAGCCCTCTCACTTCACTTATCCCTATTGATAGGCAACAGTTTGGGGATGGAAATGTGTTGCTGAAGAAGGGCTAATGCCCGAAACGTCGATTCTCCTGTTCCCTAGATGCTGCCTGACCTGCTGCGCTTTTCCAGCAACACATTTCCATCTCTGATCTCCAGCATCTGCAGACCTCACTTTCTCCTCAACAGTTTGGGGATGACCACATTTTGTGTCAATCACTTATCTAAACCCTCTTGACTAATGACACTGGCCAGCTGCTTATCACAGCTGGATGACCGTTGTCCCTTGAATTGCCCCTTTGTCTATTTGAAGGTTAACTTTCATGCTCCTAAGAACAAAACTTATTTCTAACAACATTGCACTCTTATTGAGATAATATGGTGCTCATTATGTTTTGTTTCTGCTTGTGGAAGGGTAGTTCCTAATTGACAATTAAACGGTATTTCACGTTACACAAGAAATGCCAAATATGGAATGCTGGAGGAACACAGGTTTAAGTGTACCTCAACTGCCAAAACATACCACTTGTGATTCTTATGAAAGTTAGTTTGCCCGAGGCAAATATCAGACATCAGCAGATGCACTTTCCAGAGCCACCGACAATAATGAGCGTGGGGCTGAAGCACACTTGTGTGCTCAACAACTGCTCTATACTTGAGAAACAAAATAAACTTCATTGAGAGGAAGAAAAGAAGGATCCTGAATGCATTATAATATTGTATTCAAGGTTAGCCTTGGACTCAGTTTGCGAACCGTACCATGAAGTCTTCTTTTGACTACAGGCAGCACTTCTCTATTGTCAAGATTTTTTTTCACAGATCAACAGACTGTGAACATTCATTGAAGAATGTTCTCACTAAAGATATGATTTGGAGGTGCCGGTGTTGGACTGGGGTGTAAAAAGTTAAAAATCACACAACACCAGGTTATAATCCAACAGGTTTAATTGGAAGCACACTAGCTTTCAAAGCGACGCTCCTTCATCAGGTGATAGTGGAGGGCTCGATCGTAACACACAGAATTTATAGCAAAAATGTACAGTGTGATGTAACTGAAATTATACATTGAAAAATTGATTTTCTGTTAAGCCTTTCATCTGTTAGAATACAGTGATAGTTTCACTTCTTTCATGTGTAAATCACAAAACCTTTATTTTAAAGTTGCATTCTCGTGTTAGCTGTTAACAATGGTGATAGCTAGACAACATATTGTCTAGCTATCACCATTGTTAACAGCTAACACGAGAATACTTTTAAAAAAAGGGTTTTGTGATTTACACATGAAAGAAGTGAAACTATCACTGTATTCTAACAGATGAAAGGCTTAACAGACAATCAATTTTTCAATGTATAATTTTAGTTACATCACACTGTACATTTTTGCTATAAATTCTGTGTGTTATGATCGAGCCCTCCACTATCACCTGATGAAGGAGCGTTGCTCCGAAAGCTAGTGTGCTTCCAATTAAACCTGTTGGACTATAACCTGGTGTTGTGTGATTTTTAACTCACTAAAGGTACTTAGACATGCAACGGCAAGTAGTTGTGGAGCTGTTTGGTGGTCAGGAATCTTGAAATAGTTAGAGATTTTGATTGGATTTGATTTATTGTTATCACTTGGACCTAGATTAGATTACTTATAGTGTGGAAACAGGCCCTTCGGCCCAACAAGTCCAAACTGACCCACTGAAGAGCAACCCACCCAGACCCATTCCCCTAACACTACAGGCAATTTAGCATGGCTAATTTACCTAACCCGCACATTTTTGGACTGTGGGAGGAAACCAGAGCACACCCACGCAGACACGGGGAGAACGTGCAAACTCCACACAGTCAGTCGCCTGAGGCGGGAATTGAACCCGGGTCTCTGGTACTGTGAGGCAGCAGTGCTAACCACTGTGTCACCGTGCCACCCACTAAGTACAGTGAAAAGCTTGGTTTTGTGAGCAGTACAGACAGATCATAGCAAGCAAGTATATATAAATCATAGGGTGTGGAATAACTGCATGGAGGCTGGTATCCCATTACCAAGTCACCCTTTAATTTACTTGTGCACAGTATAAAGGCTATGGCCAGCCAGCTCGGAGTCAGTCGCCTGAACTGAGGGGATTCTCATCTCCTGATTGTATTTTTAAAATTTTATTAAACAATACAGTTTACAAACCAATTAACATTAACAGCTGTATACAGAGAAACAGCAATTTACAAGGGATAGGAACAGCAAAGCCAGGCCCCAAACCCCATCTTTCCACCAGTTTTCAGGGAAATGAGGACAAACCTCAAATCCCTTTCAGTCACCACAAAACAGTAACAATTTAGATTTTAAAAAGTGCATAGAATACAGAACCCCCCAGCAACCCACCTCTCCCACCTTCCAGCCACTCAAAGGCAGCCCACTCCTATGTCTCTTCCAGCTCTCTGTCTGAACTGACACCTTCCGGTCACTTCTAGGACAGCCTGTCCTGTTTCCCCAACCCACCCAGGACTACAGTGGTCAGGACAGCTACCCACTTTCCAGCTTCCCTCACCGCCCTTCACACTTTCTGGCCACCTCTAGGACAGCCTTCCGTGTACCTGCCGGGGGTGACAATGCTCAGGATGGCCTAGCCGCTTTCCAGCTCTCAGTCTGCCCCTCCATACCATCTGGTTCTCACCCACCTGATACGCCATCTGGCATGTGGACTGCCCTGACACCTTCTGGCCACATCCAGGCCAATCCGTCCCCTTCCTTGGGATGACTGCACACAGGGCAGCCCACAAGCTTTCTGGATCTCAGCCTGCGCCTATGCACCATCTGGCTTTCGGCCTCTCTGACACCTTCCAACCACCTCTGGACAGCCCATCCCTATTACTCCTTCTCAGGACGACAGTGTTCAAAATGGCCTATCCACCTTCCAGCTCTCGGGGTGACTGGCATCGGGATGGCCTACCCACCTTCCAGTGCACAGAGTGGCCTACCCCACCCTTTGGCTCTTGGGGTGACAGCTTTTGGGACGACATATGAGCCTCCCAACTCACAGAAAGGCCTGTCAGACCCAAGGACACAAAATAGGGCAGGCGATAAACCCAACAAGCAACACAACAGAGTCAATTACCAACAACAGAGTTCCTTCTGGTATACAGAGTCCATTCCCATAAACAGTTCTCTTCAAAATGTGGAGTCCATGCCTGAACTCCAGGACACAGCAGATGCTTATCCCCCAGCACACACAGGTGCTCAAGTCTCAACAGAAGCTTAATCCACCAAAGAGCCAAGCGTATCCACAGGAAGAGCTTATCTGGAAAGATGTATTTCCTCACAGGAGCTCAGTCCAAACATTAAGAAGTGAAACTACATGCAAAAAACAAAGAAAACCAGAGTGAAAGGGCTAAGCTCTGCCACAAAAATTAACATTGTCCTTTTTTCAAAGTAAAAGTGAAAAGAGTAACACAGGCTGTAACCAGCCAGTGAAACAACAGTTCCTTAATGAGAACTGAGTTACACCTGAAACACAGCATAAATCAGGCAGTTTAGAAATCTGTCCGCAATAAAAAAGGAATATACAGTTAACAAAACTGGCTTTGTAAACCAGCCAGTTTAAGAATCAAGTTGTCCCAATAAAAAGCAGAAACTAACAGCAGCAATAACACTGACTGTGGCCCAGCCAGCACAGAGTCTGTCCTCTAAACTGAGGAGATTCTAAATCTCCTGGCTGTATTTTTATCAAAAATACAGCTTACAAAACAATTAATGTTAACAGCTGTATACAGAAATAACAATTTTACAAGGGAGAGGAGCAAAGCCAGGTCCCAAACCCTACCGTTCAACCAGTTTTCAGAGAAATGAGGACAAACCTCAAATCCCGGTTTCAATCATTACAAAACAGTAACAATAACATTTGTACATACAAGAGCCCAATTACATAAAAACGTGCATACAATACAGACCCCCAGCAAGACCACCCCATCACTCCCATGTTCCAGCCACTCTATGGCAGCCCACCCCATGCCCGTTTTGGCTCTCAGTCCATCCCATGCCCCTTCCAGTTCTTGATCCACCCTTACACACCTTCTGACCACCTCTAGGACAGCCCGTCCTACCTTTCCCCCTTTCCCCCCCAAGGACGATAGTGGTCAGGATGGCCTACCCAACTTCTGGGTTCCCTAACTGCCCTTCGCACCTTCCGGCCACCTCTAGGACAGCCCACCCAGGTACATGCCTGGGGTGACAGCGCTGAGGAAGGCCTATCCCTCTTCTGGCTCTCAGTCTGCCCCTATGTACTATCAGGCTCTCACCCATCCCAATGTGCCATCCGGCCTGTGGACTGCACTGACACACCTGCCGGCCACCTCTAGGCCAGCCCATCCCCTTTCCTGGGAGGACAGTGTGCAGGCAGCCCACAAGCTTTCCTAATCTTGGCCTGTCCCTACATGCCTTCTAACTCTTGGCTGCACCGACACCTTCCAACCACCTCTAGGACGGCCCGTCCCAATTACTCCTTCTCAGTACGACAGCACTCAGAACAGCCTACCACTCTCTCAGGGCGACCTGCATCGGGATGGCCTATGCACCCTCCAGCTTTCAGGACAGTCTACCAACCTTCAAGTTTACAGGGTGACCTACCCACATCCAGCTCTCAGGGTAACAGTTTTCAGGACGATCTATGAGCTCACAGGCCTGCCAGACCCAGGGACACAAGAAAAGACAAAACTGGAGTGCAAGGGCTAAGCCCTGCCACAAAAGTAACATTGTCCTTTTCTCAAAAGTAAAAGAGAGAAGAGTCACACACAGGCTGTAACCCTCCAGTGGAACAACAATCCCGTAATGAGAACTGAGTTACACCCGAAACACAGGGTGGATCAGGCAGTTTAGAAATCAGTCCTCAATAAAAAAAGAATACCAATTAACAAACTGGCTAAATAATTCAGCCAGTTCAAGAATCAAGTTCCTCTTCTCTACCCCCCCCTCCCCCTAAAAAACCTTGAGTGCTTCAACAGAGTGAGGCATACAGGAGGTCGACAAAGCACGATCAAAGTTAGATTTGAAATAAGAGAGGTCCATTCAGCAATCTAATAATAGCAGGGAAGAAACTGTTGTTGAACATGTTGGTGCATGTATTCAAGCTTCTGGTCAGTTTTAATACATGTGCTATGCATAATAATGAGCAATGTGAACCATTTGGGCATTAAACTGTTTCTTTACGAAAGCCACAGTGAATATTCACTCAAAGTTTTTTGGATTTAAAAAAAACAACTGACATCAACAGCCACCAAAGCAGCCTAACAGCAGATGTTTCACACCCATGGTATTCTGGATATCATTGTTTCTGATAATAGCCCACAGTTTACTAGTGAGAGGAACAAAACAGATCTTGCTGCCAAAATCTAAAGAGTCTATTCAATTATCAGGCCCTCTCTTTGTCTCATAATATATGTAAATTGTGGTCTGTAGGAGTAGGAAATGCTTTTGGTTTTTGCAACTAAAGAATGTCAAATTCCAATATTTGGTTGGTCTATATATTCAAAGAATGTACAGAACTGTTTTAGTACCTGTGCATGTATGTAAAGACAATGTTTTTAAGAATAAAGTAAAATTTAGCAATAAACGAAAATTGCAAAGGCACTGTGCTTTTAACATGTCACCAGTCTGCCTAGACATTCTTAGTCCGATGAAGTAACAGAATTGGGGGTCTTGATAGTTAAATGTTTGGTGAAGAAAAATCCAGATTTTCGTCCTGCTCTGTTTGTTCAGCACTTCTCTCAGGTCTCCTCAGGGATGTCACTGTCAGAAATGATGATGGGATAGAAATTAAAAATTGAGCTGTCTACATTGCTAAGTAACCTGGTTTCGAGAGACCATACCTTGGCAATTCAGAAATGGGACTCTGTGCATGAAGTTGGCACACACTGAATTACAGTTACTGTTACTAAATCGTTGCTGACATTGGTGCAGAGACAAGCAGTCTGGATAAGGGACATCCATAGGAATGGTACAAATAAAGAGTGCAAATAATGTCCGACATTAATCATTCCTTTCAGACACAACTAAAGAACCTAACTGTCAGAAGTGTCATCACCTCATTTCCTTGTTCCAGCCAGTCCAATTATAATCCTTATCATAGTGTGCCACAAGGCACCTGTACCACTGCCACATCCCTCAGATTGTATTACCTGTTCAGGTCATTGGTCAGGCTGATTGACCAATTGTATCTCTGATCAAACAGAGAACAGCAATGTGAAAAACAAGATCACCAAGTTTACTTAATTGTTTCTACACCCAGTCAAAGACTTTCCTTATCCACCTATCAAAGCTGATGAATCAAGCTGACAATTTGGGGATGGGTGGGAGAGATAAAGTTCAGTAGATGTTGCAAAAAGAGCCCTAACCCTGATCTAAGTATTCTTTTGATAATCTAGATACATGTTAAGTGCTGCTTATGGCAAGGGGAAAAACTTAGTGCAGGGATTGTGTAAAGCCATAAGGAGTCTGGAGCACCTCGCAAAGATTTAATTGAGCTTCACATCACTGAGTATAAATACCACAGTGTGGGTGAAGTTGGAAGAAATTAGATGAATCACTTTGAATGATATACTATTGTAACAAAGCCTATTATATCTATAATTGCTATTTATCACATTTTTAATATTGGTGTATGATAAATGTCTTACGTATGTTACTTTGAGGTCTAAGCCTGAAGACAGTATTTGACTTTGCCTTTACCATGACCAATCTGCAAAAAACTCAAAACTCAAAATGTCACATCAAATCACACAATGAAAGAATCATTAGAAATGCATAAATAAAAATGTCAAGTGAACATAGGATTTGGCCATGGATAAGTTAGTCCCTCTTTTGCCTCTGAGTCACAAGATTATGTGTTTAAGTCCCATACAATGGTTTGATTACAAAAATCAGTATTGACAGTTCAATGAAATACTGAGGAAGATCTGCACTGTCAGAGATGGTGCCATTTGAATGAGATGTTAATCTGGTCCTATCTGACAATGCAGGTGGATTTAAGAGACTCTATGGCATATATTAAAGAGGAGGGAGGTTGTCTGTGCAATTCTGACCAATATTTAATCCTCAATGGACATTACAAACACAGATTATCTAGTTGCTATCACGTTTGCGGGAGTTTGTTGTCCACAAATTGCCTGCCAAGTATTCTATATTGAGACAGTGATACCACTTCAAAAGTAATTCATTGTCTGTAAAGCATTCTGAATGTCTAGTCTCTGTGGAGTGCAATCGGCCTTTTTTTAAGGGTTTCATAGAATGATAGACAGAATTTGAAATTTGATTTTGAAAACAATTGTAAAAACCCCAGAATAATATGCAAAAAAATCAGACCATGATAATGCCTGATTTTTCCCCTACCTCATCTAGGGAATGCCAATGCCAGTAATGCAACTGCCATTTACCTCAATCGATATAAATCAGTTTAAAGCTAGGGCATTTCTAATCCGTGTGGCTCTATTGTTCTTCAGGTGGAATGCTAATTCAGGTGGAATATAGGATGCAGCTTTGATAACATTCAACAGACTATGTTTTGTGGAGGATATAAACTCCTTGTCTAACTTCATTGAAATTCTAGGCCACTTCTGCAAGCAACATATAAAGAGTCTTTATTTCTTACATGCTGATAATAGGGAAGTGGTTCTGTATTCAAAGAGTTAAAACTATTTTTGATTAAATTCCTGAAATATGTTCCTTTTTTTAAAAAAATAACAGATATGTCAACTCTGATAACCTGTATAAAGACGCATAATGCACTCATATGAAGCTTCCCTTGAGACTTAATTTAATGTAATATATGTTTCCTGGTGGTTTATCAAGGCTAAAGTAGACAAGGAATTGAAAGTTGCTCTAAAATAATGAGGAATTTGGCTTTTCTTTTGTTGAATATTAGGATGAAATCCTCTAGTTATGCCTAATTTCTTGTGTGTAGTGAGTAAACCAGTAACTGGTAACATTTATGCAACAAACAGGATCAAGGATTGCTAAGTGATATTATTCAATTCTGCCCAGAAATAAAGGAAGGGCTAATCACAAGATTTTCAGTAGATCATTCAGGATAGTACCTGAGTAACTGAAAAGCAGTTCAAAGGAGACATACAGAAGCTACTTTCTAAAATTTCAACAGAGATGAGGGAAATAGGAAATTCCATGTGACTGTTTTTCAGCTTCCTGCAGGGAAAGCAACTGAATCACTTGAGTTCTGTGCAGGGGACAGTGAGCTGTGTCCTCAGAGCAGCTAAATATTTCTGTGCTGTTAGAACTCAAGCCAGGTTTTAGGCGTTACTAGGAGAAAGTGAGGACTGCAGATACTGGAGATCAGAGTCAAGAGTATGGTGCTGGAAAAGCACAGTGGTTAAGCAGCATCCGAGGAGCAGGAGAATTGACGTTTCGGGCATAAGCCCTTCATCAGGAATGAAGCTTGGGGGCTGAGGGACTGAGAGATAAATGGGACAGGGATGGGGCTAGGCAGAAGGTAGCTCAGAATGCAAAAAGTAGATGAAGGTGGGGGAGAAGTGATAGGTCAGAGAGGAGGGTGGAACAGAATAATGGGAAAGATGATAGACAGGTCAAGAAGGTGGTGCCAAGTTGAAGATTTGGGACTGGGATAAGGTGGGTGAGGGGAACTTAGGAAACTGGTGAAATCCACATTAATCCCATGTGGTTGCAAGGTTCCAAGGCGGAAGTGAGGCACTCTTCTTCCAGATGTCAGGTGGTTAGGGTTTGGTGATGGAGGAGGTCCAGGACCTGCATAACCTTAGTGAAGTGGGAGGAGGAGTTGAAGTGTTCAGCCACGGGGCAGTGGGGTTGTTTGGTGCGGGTGTCCCAGAGATGTTCTCTGAAATGATCTGCAAGTTGGCATCCTGTTTCCCCGATGTAGAGGAGACCACATCAGGTGCAATGGATACAGTAGATGACATTTTGGAGGTACAGGTAAATTTCTGTTTGATGTGGAAGGATCCTTAGGGCCTTGGACCAGGGTGAGGGGGGAGGTGTGGGCGCAGATTTTGCACTTCCTGCGGTGGTGGGGGAATGTGCTGGAAGTGGAGTGTGGGCTGGTGGGGAGGGCGTGGACCTGACAAGGGAGTCATGGAGGGAATAGTCTCTCTGAAATGCTGATGGGGGTGGGAGGGAAGTAAATCCCTAGTGGTGGGGTCTGTTTATAGGTGGCGGAAGTGGTGGAGGGTGACGTGATGTATCTGGAAGTTGGTAGGGTGCAAGGTGAGGACAAGAGGCGGTTCTTTTCTTGTTGCGTGAGAGGAGTGGGGGTTCAAGGGCAGAGGTGCAGGAAGTGGAGGAAAGTGGAGGGCATTGTCGACCACTTGAAAGGGGAAATTATGATCTTTGAAGAAGGAGGCCATCTGGGATTTTCTATGATGGAATTGGTCATCCTGGGAACAGATGCAGTGCAGAAGGAGGAATTGGGAATAAGGGATGGCATTTTTACAGGAGGCAGGGTGGGAGGAAGTGTAATCCAGGTAGCATCTGCAGTACCCATTTTCACCTTGTAGTAGATGTCTGTGGTTAGTCGGTCGCTGGAGATGGAGATGGAGAGGTCCAGGAAGGGATTGGACGTGTTCCAGATCGTCCAGGTGAGTTTGAGATTGGGGTGAAAGGTGTTAGGGGAGTTAAGGAACTGTTCGACCTCCTTGTGGGAGCACAGGGTAGTGCTGATACAGTCACCAATATAGTGGAGGAAAAGGTGGGGTATGGTCCCGGTGTAGCTGCGGGAAGATGGACTGTTCCACATTCCTGACAATGAAGTCCAAACTGTCGATATCATTTCTGCACCATTTGAAGCTAATTTGGGATGTCCATATTAAGTAAAAATTGTATAATCACATGTACAAGAAACTTAAATAACTTCAGTTCTGATTTAAACAATGTGTCAAAAGTTAGATTTCTGAGGCATTTTCAATCATGTTGTGGGTGGGGAGGGAGAGAACAAAATCTTGAAAAATATGAAGGCGTCAATAGATTTGAAAAGAATTATAACAAAGCAAATGCAAATGTGTATATCTATTAACCTAGCTTTAATAATCTGCAAAATAATGTGAAAAGGTTTAGCATAAATTTGAGGATTAGCTAAATGTCATGTATCTTTGTCTTCAGTCCTCACTCCTTCACTAACTGCTGATGCTATCCTCTCCCTGGTAACAGCCTGAGTCTCAGCCAGGCTCTTTGCATCTTTGGGGAAATGCTTGATTCTGTAATGAGTTTCTGAACGTGTATCCCTGCCATTACTAAAACAATCCATTTCTACCACTGTAACATCACCTGACTTTGTTCTGCCTGAGTTCATCTGTCGTTGCAATCCACATCCATGCCTTTGTTACCTCTAGTACCAGTGTGTTGCACACCTGGCTGGACCCCACATTCTATCCTCTTAAACTTGTGGTAATCCAAAACTCTGCTGTCTGTGCATTCCCTCACACTAAGTCCTGTTTACCTATCACTCCTATTCTCAGTAATCCATATTGGCTCCTGGTCAAACAAGAACTTGATTTTAAAATTCTCACTTTGATTTCATAGTACTACCATGGTCTCACATCCTCTCTATCTGTATAATCTCATTCAGCCACAGAACTCACCAAGACTTCCATATTTATTTAATTGTGGCCACATGGCATCTCCGATTTAAATAGCATCTTCACTGCTTTGCTGTGGTTTCAACTCCCTAGGACCTAAGCCTGGAATTCCTTTTCTAAACCTCTTTGCCACTCCTTTTTCCATTGAACCCATATGTTTGAATGATATTTTGGTCATCTATTCTGTGGCTCTGTGTCAAACTTTGCTTAAGAAAACCCATGTGAATTATCTTGAGACAAAGTATTCTCGTAAATATGTAGCAAATAATTAAGGTGTTGTTGATCAATAGACGATGTCAGGAATTGGTTAAGAAATGGTTAATGACATGGTTAAGAAAGCATTTAGTGTGCTTGCCTTCATTGCTCAGACCTTTCAGTATAGGAGTTGGGACATTATGTTGAGGGTTGTACAAGATGTTGGTGAGGCCTCTTCTGAAGTATTGTGTCCAGTTCTGGTCTCCCTGTTATTGAAAGGATAAGCTGGAGAGAGTTCAGAAAAGATTTATCAGGACTGTTGCTGGGATTATAGAGTTTGAGTTAAAAGGAGAGGCTGGATAGGCTAGGACCTTTTTCACTGGAGCGTAGGAGATTGAGAGGTGATCTTATAAAATCAAGACGGGTTTAGATAAGATGAAAGGTGGATGTCTTTTCCCTATGGTGGGCGATTTCAAGACCGGGGGACATATTTTTAAGGTGAGAGGAGAAAAATTTAAAAAAGGCATGAGGGACAATTTTTTTACTCAGGGAGTGGTTCATTTGTGGAATGAACTTAGAAAGGAAGTGGTTATAGTTACAACATTTAAAAGGCATTTAGATACGTATATGAATAAGAAATGTTTGAAGGGATAGGTGCAAAGAACAGACAGGTGGGATTAGTTTACTTTGGGATTGGACTGGTTGGACTGAAGGGTCTGTTTCCATGCTGGTGAGACTCAATGACTAATTGCTGAGACTATTTTAGATAAGAAGTACTGAGTGGGTTGTTTCAAGGTTTAATATTAGGATCTGATCTTGGGTCATGTGTGCATGCTAAAGAAGTCCAATTCTATCTCCCCAGGCCCTATTGCCTTGCTAACAATTCAATCTATTCTCCTGGCTGCTGTCTCAGGCTAGTCCAAACTGGCTGAAACTTTATTGCTGTCGTTAAATTCATTTACTCTTCCTGAGAAAGCCCACCTGTTTCCATCTCTGTGATAATTTCAGCTTCTACTTCTACCTTAGTTCATTTGTTTCTGAAAAATCCTAATGGTTTTGTTAACTATAGATTCAAATCAATTCAATGTTCTCACGACCTCCCATCATCTACCATTACAAACCCTAGCTCATCAAGCTTTTTGGTCTCTACCCTAACCACCAATAAGTGTTAATTCACCCATCATTGCTCATTTTTGTTGACTTACATAGACTCATATTGACCAAAAATCAACAACACCTGCATGGCCTCTTTTCTCATGCTATGATTTTCTCCAATCTTCCCCCTCCATTACCAAATCAAATCTAGTTTCTTGTGCGTCCCACTGTTGAACCTTCAGTCACTTTAAACCAACACCAAGCAATTCCCTCCCTCGTCTACTTTGCCTTTTCTCTTGTCCCTCCATTTTTAAAATCATTTCTCCTTCAGCAAGTTTTCAAACACACTTCCTAATTAATTTTTCTTTATGTTGTTGTTCATTTTTGTCTGATCATAGTCTGTTAGGCACCTTATGACATTTTTTTCTATGAAAGATGTCTATTTAAGTGTGAGCTGTTATCAAGAAAGAGTAGACTGGATTTAAACACGTCAGATTTTCGTAAGATTTCCTCTTCTTGTTGGAGCGATAGGAGTTTGATTGTCTCTTGAATGAGTCCAGAATATGCTGTATAATTGATCAATAACTTTTTAATTACATTCTAATTATTGGTTCATTAATGGACTGACAAAAACACAGAGTGTGTCTTTCATGCAATTTCACTCCAGATGCTCTTCTAGTCATGTCGTCTTACATCACCTTTGCATCAAGATCCCTTCAGCTCACATATTGCTCCCAACATAGAGCAATAGAATAAAGGGAATGGCAAACTGGAGGGTGTCAATATGCATTGATCCCATCAAAATATTTCAGTCAGTGTGGGGAAACCAAGTGGTGATTACCAGATTGCAAAGATTAACCATTCAGGATATTGTTGATATTCCTAATTTTCAGCTAACTGACACAGATGGACTGTACATGTCAGCACAGGCACACTGCCATGAGAAATCTCATCGAACTGTTGGCATCTTGAAGGAATAACTTCACTGTCTATAGCTGTTTGGAGGGTCTTGCTGTACTTGGTTCAACCCCAATTCCTCCTTCCTCACATTTCTTACCTTCCCTCTGACGCTTATTTTTTGCATTTTGGCTTCTTGCACACAATGCAAAAGTAAACCTACTAAAACAAAATCTAATTCCAATTTATTAATACAAAACTAATCTAAACAAGCTTGTGCATCCCCTTAGTGACTATCTTTGTGGCTGTTTGCCCACTGTAATGATGAGCATAATTGGTGGAAGTGGTCTGACTTGCACTGGGGGTTCTACAGATGTCTTGAAGAATGGCCTCGAGCACCTCCTGTCCTGGAATACTCAGCTTTCTACAGCCTGTCTTTGTATGAATGGCAGCTCTTGGGATGAAAACAGTGAAGACACTGACAGCATGGCAGAAGTTAGGCAAATGGCATTATCCTGAGAGAAGGCATTGAACCACTGCTACTCCTGGTGTAGCTTCTCAGCAATCCTAACAATCTGATAGAAGATTAACTGCTGGCTTGCTGTGATGCTTTGAAGCATGCAGCTTACTGATTTATCACTCCAACTACTATCTTACAACATTCACTCCCTCTACCACTGAACACCTTGGTAGTAATGACAACTATCCGCAGCAACTCATCCAGGCTTCTGCAAACCCATGAACTTGACTGCCGAAAAGGACAAGGGCAGCAGATGCAGTGCAACACCACCAGCTGCAAGTTCCTCTCCAAGTTATACACCAGATACTAATTTGTAAATACTTTACAGTTAATTCATTGTAACTGGATCAACTTTCTGAAACTTCCCAACTAACAGCATTTCAGGAAATTCTACAGTAAATGGATTACATCAGGTTAAGTAGGCAGCTTAACACACCTTCTAAAGGGAATTTAGGATGAGCAATTAATGCTGACCACATCCCTCGATAAATATATAAGATCCACGGTCATAATGGCAACAATCTGAGCTTGCATTGCACTAAATGTTGGTTAGCTGCTGCTTGTCTTGCAATGGAAGCTAAGATGTGCCCAAATTGAACACTGAATCATGGTTGATTCCACAAATATTGATGGAGTTCATCACGCGTTCAATACTGGAAAGTTGAGCTCCAAACTCTGCAAAGTACTTTAAAATTGACGTGTCAGACTCTTCCTTGCTCCTTGACAAAGAACTCAGGATTTCTCGCGGACTCTAGTGCCTCTTCTGTATTATTGACCATTAACGTAATCGGCTAAGTTTGCTGCAGCAGAACCTGTGAGCAACCTCATCCTGAAGTAAGCTGGCGTTTGTATAATTCTTGTCTCCTGCTCTATCTACAGCAGAATTTTATCTGATGTTTCACCATGTGTAGTGTAAATATATTCCTTACTTTAAAAACGGAAGGCTGGCTGTGACTCTGGATGGATTCAGCACTCAAAACCCTGTGGTGACTCTGTAACACAAGCAGGGGGCGTGGCCACGTGACGTCCCCGGCTCGCACCCAGAAGAGTGCGAGGCGGTCACGTGACGTCCCCGGCTCGCACCCGGGAGAGTGCGGGGCGGTCACGTGACGTCCCGTTTCGCGCCCCGGAAGGGTGCGGGCGGTCACGTGACGTCCCATTTCGCGCCCCGGAAGAGGGCGGTCGGTCACGTGATGTTCCGTTTCGCGGGCAAAAGAAGGTCACGTGGGGTCGGACATCTAGGAATGCGAGGAGGCGGGGAATGGAGTCAGAGCAACACCCAATCGGGAGATAATTCTACCTCAGTGTTTATATGACATTTTTATGGTATAAAAGACTGGGGCAGGGACAAAACGAGGTCTTTCTTTTTGAACTGGCACACTTTTGTAGTTTGTCAGGGACAAAGAGGTTTAGACCCAGAGCTCTGAATGCTTTGTTCACTTACTGTGTAAAATAAATTAAGAGTGTGAGACCGAATATCTTCTCCTATTGCTTCATTTAAAAGAACACGCAGGACTTGGCTCACACATAGGAGAAAGTAACTTTTAATTGGTAGATTGAGCCAAAGTCCAACAGTAGATAAGTTCTAGTTCCCTTCAAATGTACATGGCATCAGTGGCTTGGCTGCTAGCTTAGAGTACAAGACTGGGGAATCGAGTTTATCATGGCCGTCTTTCTGTTGTTCCTTCACTATGAGAGCAAGTTGCAGATATTTGGTGTCTGAAATAAAAAGGGATAAGAATTGGTTTATGGCAAGAGAAAAGAAGAAAGCAAGAAATGCATGCATACTCTGTCAGCAATTTATAAATCAGTAGAGGTATACGTTTGAGAAATAGTGGGTTGAGGGCAGGAAGTTTAGGCATGAGGATGCCATCATCTTCAGAGAATTCAACCCTGCCATTTACTATAGCCTCAGCAGTAGCCTTTCACACGATTGTCAGTAGGTATTATGTAGGTTTGACTCTCCATTTCTGATTAGCTCTTGTTGTCTCTGGTCACATTACTTTCTCCTACAAGTGAGGGGAAAATGTGTCAGAGCGTGCTGGGCAATATGTATGTGTGATGACATTATTCTAGTAAAATATTTGACAGTGTATTAAATCTTTGAGCTGTGGGAGGTTTCCGCAGTGCTAAGAATGTGAGGGAGAGGTGTAACATATGAACACTTAATATTAGAGATTGCTTGTAGGTGAGCAATTGTGAATTAAGCAGCGTCCAATGTTGGTAGTACAATTGATGGCATGTGATATTTGAAAATAGTTCACTGACTTAAAGGTGTGCGGTATTTAAAATTCTTGGCACTAAATTTTGTGGGTGAAATTTTATGATGAGGGTAAGGGTGAGTGAAAACAATAAAATGTTGTGGGTACCATTCCAACTACCTACTGCCAATCCTCAAGCAGGCTGTGCTTTAACGGTGGAGACTTTAGCCAGTCTCACCCGATCACTATTTTGCTTAGTAGGAGGAGTTGTCAATGCACGGAGGTACGTCTGCTTTGGTCTTATGAAGGAAAGAATGGATGCCCCCTTCATAGTCTCTCTGTTCCATCAGATACCTCCCACTCACAGTCTGCTCCTCTAATGCCTGAGTGTCGCAGCTTACAATCCTCTCAGCACCCTCCTCTACAAGACTTCCTCTCCTGCCATTGACATGAATCCCCAACTTACTTGTCATTCCTTTCCTGAGTCTTCATCATTAGGATGAGATGAGGTCCCAGCTAGGTCCAATGCTTTTACTTGCACTGCTAGATCTCACTAGGGATTGAGTCTAAAGAGCTGGTGGCTAATCAGATTAGTCAGCAGCTAGTGAAGGTGGAACCTCCCTCACAGATTTGGCAGGGAACATCTCTCAGAGTCCCCTAATGCTGGTCAGAGTGTGAACAGACTGCCATATTAGAGGTGGACTTCAGATGATGTCTCTGACAGAGGGGCAATAAACATTATACTCATGAAGTCCTGATCCTGGAAGTGACTCCTTCAGTTGTCTGTTCTCACTCTTTCATATTGTGTATTTTCTTAGTTTCCTACCCAACATTTCAGAATATTTTCCTTTCCCCTTTCTCGATGGAGTCTTCAGTCCTTTCTCCAAAAACCTTGAAGTCTCCTCACTTGCGGTGTCAGTCATTCTTTGTTTTTTTCCCAAGTCAGTTTCAGTTACAGAGCAGTCCCATAGTCTGTTCTAACCAATCCACCTCATCTATAACAGGCACAGGCTTGCTTTATAGAGTGCAATGTGCAAATCATACTGGATTCCCTGCTGATGCATGCAGCCAATGACTAACATGGGTAACCCTGGCTATAAATAAAAATGGTGATGAACAGGTTGCATAAAAATGGCATGACGACCACATTACACTGAACAGGGATGGCTTAATCGAACATTGAAAAGCCTGCACCCATTTTCATATTCTATCCAATTTAACGCTCTAATATGATTTAAACACATTTTTAGTGCTGTGAATTCTTTACATCTACCACACTTCCTCATTTCAAGATTTTACTTGCTAATCAAAGAATGGTTTGCTCTTTAGCTTATAGACCATCCACTATATCTCCCAAGCACCACACCACATACTGAAATTCCCCACTGAGCCATTAAGGGATCTCATACTGAAGTTCTTGTGCCAGTAACAGTATGCTACATCTTGTTTACCCCATATTCATGGGTGTTCAGGTTCAGATTATGACATGAGATGGGAGAACTCCTAATTGGTGCTTGCCAGCTGCCATATTCATGCAGTAATAAGAGTGTGCAGAAAGTAATAAGATAATGCAATCATCACAAAATTGAAGAAAAAAAAATCATGAAATGCAATCACTCTGAATGGTCTACTGGGATTGGAATTAAAGTCCCAGGTCAATGTATTTTCATATATTATTGTTAGATATTTCTGTAGGGAATAGTGAGCTTCAAGCTGAGATATCATGAATAATTCCATGCAGAAACCTGTTATTATCTTACAGAATAGCCTTGAATGAACAAGGATTGTTGGCAAGCATGCTTTGTACAAATGAGAATAATGTAACTGATGCATTATACAGGTAAACAGTATACGTTATACAGGTAAAATGAAAACAGTGAGTGCTGGAAAATCTCATCAGGTCTGGCAGTATTTGTCAAGACAGAAAAGGAGTTAATGTTTTGAGTGTAGTGATTCTTCTTTGGTTCCAATTAAAAATTGGTGTAATGTACAGAGAAAGCACTAGCAAATTATTATTTGATATTCAATGTTGTCTGACCGTTTGCATTACTTGGCAGAAAACTGTGGAGAAGTAAAGAGTAATTCTGACATCTGGTTGTTGAGGTGAGCGCAAAAATCAACAGACATAATTTCTGCAATAGTTATCAGCTGAATAGAGAAGTCAAGAAATTTGTATTTTATTCCGGGTGATCACTGAAACAATGAACATAATCAAAGTGAAGTCTTTAATTAACAAGGTAACAATCAGAGGAATAAATAGTACAGAAGAAAAAGCTTGAGGGAGAATCCTCACATCCTCTGAATGATGTGGGTAGTAACAATTCAGTTGGGAGAATGTGGTTAGATGACAAAAATTAAATTGTTGACATTGAGAAAACAAGTCCAGTTTTGCACCAAGTGTTGAATGGCGAGGAAAGAATCTAAGTAGTGAATCTCAAGAGTCAATTTTCATGTATTAACATCTCATTCTCATCTAATCTCACCTCATTTGTGTACAGTTTGCTTTTCTCTCCCTTATTGAAAACTAGATGGCACCAAATCTTGACATGAAAATCAGAATGGGTACCTAACATTTCCAGCGCACTGCATACTCCTCTGAGTCTCAAACTTGGCTAACAGTCCCCAACATTTCAGGACATGCTTCATGGGTGGTATCCTGTCAGCAGAAGTTGGCATCAAATACACACCAGCCTGGCCACACCATCATGGCACAGCTCCAATTCATTCAGAATGCAATTCAGTGCTGCACTTTGGAGAACACTGGCACTTTTTATTGTCATGCATCTGTCCAGACATTTTGCATTCAGTGTAGGCAGCAAGCCAGGCAGCATCCAAGGAGCAGGAAAATTGACATTTCGGGCATAAACCCTTCTTCAGGAATAAGGCTGGTGTGCCAAGTGGTATGGTGCTGTGCTTTTCTAGCACCACACTTTTAAATTTTGCATTCAGGGACAGGTACACATCCCATGTATTGGAACAGGCACATATCAGGGATTAGCACTTCATGCCCACGGCATCTCTGCTTCACCTTGATTTTTTGTTCTTTGTCACTTACTTCAGTAATTACAGGCGAAAAGGTGTTTCTGTCTTGACTTGCCTTTTACAGCAAGCCAGGCAGGTTTGTCGTAGTTGTCAGCAATGATCAATCAAGGTGGTGGACATGTTAAAGTATGGCACTGTACTCCATCAATGTCATACCTACAGCATATTTCAAGAGCTTTTGAGGCCAACAGAGAATATGTATCAATTTAAATGCTTATGTCTCAAAGTCTCAGGGGAGTAGTCCTCAGTCAAGTCAATGGAGACTGTTGTCAGTCAGGGGTCCATCACAGTCAATCAAGGGCAGCATCTGGTTTCAGTCCTGGGACTTAAACACACTCAGTCGGTGCTTATGGTGGTCAGGGACAAGAGTTTCTTATCACTGCATCCTGGAGAGTAGGCCACGATCAGTCCTGTATGTCCAAAACAGTCAGTCTGGAGGTTAGCAGCAGGTCAGTCATGAACTACACAGAGATCAGTTAGGGATCAGGTCAGCCATCAGTTAGGGCTGTCCTTCTAAGTCAGTCGGGATTGGGTAGGTGATGAACAGACCTAGGGGTAAGTTAACTGAAAGTCAAGGAATGTTATTAGGGGCTCTTGGTGTGGTAGGGAAATTGGGGAAGTTAGTTGTGTGGATTAGAGGTAGCATGCTGAGATACAGAGGGGACAATTGATGTGAGGTTGGCAATTCAGCTTAAATATGTTCAACAAGGTTGGGAGATGATAGAGGATGAAATGGAAAGATTTGATCCAGGAAGTGGATTCATTGATAGTCGCTCTCACTAGGAGAACACTGCAGGACAATTGTTGGAATGGTTAAATTGAAGGTCCAGGGCTGAGGGGAGTAATATTTGAAGATGAAGACTTAAGTGAAAGAGTTGGATTGGGAATATGTGAAAGTTTAGAAATGATAGGGTCAGGAGCACAAGTGAAAAGCAAAATGCAAATGTTTGGGAGGAGGGCCATCTAGATTAAGTGACTGATTCTGTGCCACATCCTCTGAAATGGTGTGATGTGTTGCTTTCAATCCTTATGCAAATGTGCAATGAAATGAAAAGTGGCAGTCACCACACTCAGAATGGGCAGAGGAAATGTTTTCCCTGTTTGAAGAGGTGAGTTCCACTGTGAGCAATGTGGGGCTGTACATGGAGCAGTTGTAATAATCAAACATTTTCACGGTACAGCTTAAAGATACCTGTAATCAAAGAATCCTGCATGTGAAGTACCTACAGTGATCAATTATATGGGATACAAATCCTGGTTCGAAGCAAATAGACTGATCATAGATCATCTTTGTGAAGCAGAAGTAATCACAGCTGACCTTAAAACTGGCACCTACAAGTCACAATTCATAAAAACAGCAAAGTTTCATAGGCTGGACAAGGGCAGAGATAATCTCCTCTCACTTTCTACTGTGAGTATTTGCCGTCATGCTCTTATATGCAATGCTATGGCCTGCCATATGCTTAATAAGGACGACTGCATCAAAGATCTATGTAAAGGTATTACATGGTCTTCCTTGTTAGAATCCTCAATGTCCCACTATATGGAGGACTATACTAAACTGTTCTTTGTGTGTGTTCCAAATGTTGACTGCTCACATTGCTAAGGATCTATTTTGCTTCTGAAATTCCCCACACAGGTTCACTGGAACTGTGACTAATGCATCCCATCACATTAGGGGTTATTGTCACTTCAGCCCTAATCATGGAGGTGCAGAGAAATGGAGGAAGCACAAATATGCCAGATAGTCCAGGACCAGCAGCAACCACCAACGGCTGCTGAGGAGCCTCCATACAAAGAAATTACAACTGAGGGTAAGCTCAGGATTTGGAAGTGGTAGAAGAGGCTCTGAGTCTATGCCTCAATGCCTTTCCTCCAGATGAGTGAGATGTAGTGTTGTCACAGATTGAGGATGTCCTGGGACAGAGTCACAGAACTGCTGGAGTGGGACATGAGACCTGAACGGATGGTCTTTGCGCAGCTGGCTGCTTCCAAGGATCCACTGGAGACCCATGTGGGATCTCTTGATCTTCAACCCGTATATGAAACAAGGCTGTTAATGATGCAATTTGTGCCAGATTGCACCCTTTCAACATTTTTTCTCTATGATAAAGTCTGTTCTGCAGCCCAGACATTGCCAACACATCGCCAAAATAACTGGCATCCCCATGCGCATGGTGTTATAAATTGAACATGTGTTGAGAGTGCCATATAGTTGTGCAGCTGAATTCATCAACAAAAGACGGTTCTATTCCATCAATGTAAACGTCATCAGTGATCATTGGTACTGTATCCTAGAGGTCTGTGCTATGTACTGTCGGAACTGCCATGATCTCTGTATCATTGAGAATTCTCATATTCCTGCTTCATTTCAATGGCCAGATGCCTTTGAAGGATGGTTCCTTGGATGTAGGTGTTACCGTTTGCAACCAAAGCTAATGATTCCCATTGTGCAACTTTCTCACTGAAGCCAAGCATAGATACAATGGATCCCATGCCTCCATGGGAGTCATTAAGGAGCATATGGTAGGTCTTTTGACGGTATACAAAATGTGCCACATTATCCTATCATTTGATTTGATTTGATTGACTACTCACTCGTGCACCAATATACAATGAGAAGTGTTGTCTTACGTGATTTCCAGGCAGATCATACTATATTAGTGCATCAGGGTAACAGAACAGAGTGCAGGAGATAATGTTACAGCTGCCGAGAAGGTGCAGAGAGAGATCAACATTAACATTTAAGAGATCCATTCAAAAAACTGATAATACAAGGAAAAAAGCTGTTCATGAATCTGTTTGTGTATGGATTCAAACTTTTATATCTTTTGCCCAACAGGGGAGAGTGGAATAGAGTATAACTGGTGTAGGAGGAGTCTTTGATGATGTCAGTTGCTTTCTTGAAGCAGCGGGAAGTGTAAAGGAAGTCAATGGATGGGAGGCTGGTTTGCTTGATGGACTGTGTTCACAACTGTTTGCAGTTTCTTGCACAACTGGAGCAGGTAAAGTGGAGATGTGATGGACACTAAAATGCTGGAAGAGCAGCAACAGTCTACCAAGGAGGAAGATGGAAACACAGAACAGGAGAAACATCACATTCATCAAGAGTACTGCCGTATGAGGTGCAATAGGCCCGATTAGACTGAATTGACACCCTTTCCCAATTGATCTGAATTGTGTGAAGTGACCATTCATTAGCAATAAATTTGTTGCTGCTCAAAAATCATTGATAAAGTATGCTTTGCATACTTTATCAATGTACTACTGATAGAAAGTAGATACCTTAACTTCAGGGAGGAGTATTGAATGAGGTTTGACTGAAATAAATGAACTATCTACATTGCTGAGTCCATGGAGATTAAATTATTTGTCATCCTTTTAATAGTCATGAATTTAAATTTTTGTGCTACAAATATCTGTCTTAATAACCACAGATCATTGTTCTGCCATCTTTACTTTGCAGAAATATTCCTTTGCATTTCAAAAAGATCATTAAACTTATGTGTAGGAATTAAAATGGATCAAAGACCTGGTAGGCAAAGAGGCTGATGTCACAATCATGTCACTGGATGAATAATCTCGGACTTCAGGATAATTCTTTGAGGACATCAGTTTGAATCCCAACATGGCAGATGGTGAGGTGTGAATTCAATAAAATAACCTGGCCCAATTGTAACATGTAACTACTATTGATTGTTGTAAACATACATACAGTTCACTAACATCCTTCAGGCAAAGACATTTACTGTCCTTACGTGGTCTGGCCTACATGTAACCCCAGATCCACAGTTATGTGATTGACTGTTAACTGTCCTCTAGGCAATTAGGATGGTAATAACACACTTGAGAAAGAACAGTCTAAGAAAGTTGATTAATAAAACTTAAAGTACCTCTTCAAACACACACACACTTAAACACAATTAAAACAGATAAAAGCCAAATGGTTTAACCCATATATGCACACTCACATATTAAGTCATATGCTTTCATTAACACATTGGTCTCAAGATTATCAGGACAGAATATTTGGAACTCATCTGTTTTGACACTATTGTGATAGTGAGTTCCAGCAACTATGACTCAGTTCATTGTCTATCATGAACTTAAGCTCTTTTTCAGCAGAGAAAGTGGTTTTAGTTTAAATCTGTAAATGTGCTGTCTTGTAGGTAAAGCATTTCTTGCATTAACATCTTGAACAGCCAAAACCATGTTTCCTGTCCTATTTCCACAAATTGATATGCAATTCTGTAACAACCTTCATAAATCACCTTTGATAGTTTTCTGGAAGATAAAACATAATGGTGTCTAACATTTTAAGAGAATCCATGTTTATTACCTTGTGAATTTCCAATTCCTGATTCATTCTCCAATTGCTCAAATGTTTCCATTTCATTCGTTATTTCTTTCATTACTGCAAATGCATTTTTCTCCTGACTATTCTCCCTGTCATATTTTAACATATCAACATAATATTCTCTCTGATTCTTTCTCCTGTCTGGAGAACTCGCTACATAAATCATATAATTGAGTTTCTTTATGATTTGATAAGACCCAGTCGACTTTGCTTTTAATGGGACTTCAGAGACAGATGGTAACATTAGCACCTTATCTCCAGCAACAGAATTTTGCCCTTTGATATTTTTACCTGCTTTAGTATTAATGTTTCTGGTGAGAGTTAAAAATTTTTTTCAGTTAGCTCATTGGCTTTGGTTTTTTCCTGAAATTTGAAGCATACATTGGAAGTACAGTTTCTAAGCTTCAGTTCTAATATCATCTCAAAGGGACTAAATCCTGTAGCCTCGTTAGGAGAATCTTTCATAATAAACAGGAACAAAGGAGTTCTCTTAATCCAATCATTAGCAGTAGGGTCTAATCAGAGTCCTGCCTCTATTCCTGATGAAGGACTTTTGCCCGGAACGTCGATTTTCCTGCTCCTCAGATGCTGCCTGACCTGCTGTGCTTTTCCAGCACCACTCTAATCTAGATTCTAATCAGAGTTTTCAGAGTTTGATGCCATTTTTACAATGCACCTTCAGATTATAAGTAAATGGTGTGAATTGTTTTATTCCAAAACTATTCCTTATTCCTTTAAATATTTGAAGCATAAAGTTTGAACCTTGTTCTGATTGTATTTCTTTGGGTAATCTATATCTTACAAAAACAAGTTTTCCACTATCACTTTTCTCATGATATTTCCCAAACACATAGCTTCAGGAAACCTTGTGGAAACATTCATAATCATTAAATAATTCTGGTTCTGAGTTCTGAATTAAGGTATGCATCCTGCACAACCTTGTAGAATCCTGCTAAATGGTTCTTCAAAATGTAGTATTGGAATTAAAGATTAAATTTTAGTTAGGGGTTTCATGTTTCCACACTGCCTGACATATATGGAATACCTGAAAAAGTATCAATATATCTTTGTGTAATTTTGGCCAATAAAAGCATTTTATTTTGAGTCTGGATCTGGCCCACTGAACCACACAGAAAGAAAATGAGCCTATGAAGCAGAGACCTGACTTGGAAATTAAGGTACAATTTTCAAAAATTTAACTAAAAAGAATGGAGATAAAGAAAATGAGCCTGACGTTTTTATGTTTTAGCCTAATTTTTTCTAATACTTAAGTGATCTGCCATTGGAAATTCATGAGCCACTCATAATGTTTCAATATGATACCCACATAGAACTGCTACCTAATGGAATATTGCCTAATCCTCATCGTCTGGCATTTGATGTAGTCTCCATTTCCTCATTAATATTTTGTTTTTCAAGTAATAACAGTCAGGTATTATTTCTGATTCAGTTTCTGAGTAGGCTGCTTGGTATATACTTTTTCAGTTCCAAACCCATTCGGTGTATTTCTGTTAAAGAATATGGGGTAAACATATAGGCTCATTCTCTTATAGTCGAATTTCCAAGGTGGACAATCATGCTTGTTAGTGAGTGAATGCGGATGATAACCACAACTCACAGTTGACAATACTGAGTCCTATTGCTATGCTTATTTTAAATTAGTATGCAAGATTAATCTTTTTAATACAAACTCACAAAAACAAAGCATTGGAACTGATATCTGTTGCTTATAGTATTGTTTCATTACTGTTTCTGGACTTGGCTATTTTTGGCTGACAAGCAAATTGGTGGGCGGCACGGTGGCACAGTGGTTAGCACTGCTGCCTCACAGCGCCAGAGACCCGGGTTCAATTCCCGACTCAGGCGACTGACTGTGTGGAGTTTGCACATTCTCCCCGTGTCTGCATGGGTTTCCTCCGGGTGCTCCAGTTTCCTCCCACAGTCACAAAGATGTGCGGGTCAGGTGAATTGGCCATGCTAAATTGCCCGTAGTGTTAGGTTAAAGGGGTAAATGTAGGGGTATGGGTGGGTTGCGCTTCGGCGGGTCGGTGTGGACTTGTTGGGCCGAAGGGCCTGTTTCCACATTGTAAGTAATCTAATCTAATCTAATCAAATTAGCAGTCAGATTGGGAAAGCAAATCTTAGCAGGACTTGTCCACTTAATTGTAAGGTCCTCGGGAGTGTTGCTGAACAAAGAGACCTTGGTGTGCAGGTTCAGAGCTCCTTGAAAGTGGAGTCGCAGGTAGATAGGATAGTGAAGAAGGCGTTTGGTATGCTTTCCTTTATTGGTCAGAATATTGAGTACAGGGGTTGGGGGTCATGTTGCGGCTGTACAGGACATTGGTTAAGCCACTGTTGGAATATTGCGTGCAATTCTGATCTCCTTCCTATCGAAACGATGTTGTGAAACTTGAAAAGGTTCAGAAAAGATTTACAAGGATGTTGCCAGGGTTGGAGGATTTGAACTATAGGGAGAGGAGAGGCTGAACAGGCTGGGGCTGTTTTCCCTGGAGCGTCGGAGGCTGAGGGGTGACCTTATAGAGTTTTACAAAATTATGAGGGGCATGGAAAGGGTAAATAGGCAAAGTCTTTTCCCTAGGGTCGGGGAGTCCAGAACTAGAGGGCATAGGTTTAGGGTGAGAGGGGAAAGATATAAAAGAGACCTAAGGGGCAACCATTTCACACAGAGGGTGGTACATGTATGGAATGAGCTGCCAGAGGACGTGGTGAAGGCTGGTGCAATTGCAACATTTAAGAGGCATTTGGATGGGTATATGAATAGGAAGGGTTTGGAGGGATATGGGCCGGGTGCTGGCAGGTGGGACTAGATTGGCTTGGGATATCTGGTCGGCATGGATGGGTTGGACCGAAGGGTCTGTTTCCATGCTGTACATCTCTATGATCTATGATTCTATGACTACAATTACAAATTTAAGTGATTGCAGTTGAAAAGTTGTTTGGAAAATCCAGAAGTTATGAAAAATGTTCTACCTATATAATGCAAATTATTTTCCATCTTAAGACACTTAGGTCCTCTTAACATCATTCGTAACTATTTCAAGATCTCTCTTGAAACGTATTTATTCTTCAGGCATAACCTCCAAAGTATGTAGTAAGTTGAATAAATTATGAGCCTCATTTGCCACATTTATTATATAGGGGATATTTCCTGTGATCTTACTATATTGTGATACTTGCTTTATTAGGATTTGACTTAATATCCCATAATGTTTTCCTCTACATTCACTGCACCATATTTTATCTTCAAGTACTTTGATCTCTTTTGTTGCTGCTAATAAATTATTAAAGATTTCATTTTTTGTTCTGTAAATGTTTAGGTGATGGGAATTAATACATTATTCCACTCCTTGAATATCAAAGAAGATTAAATATGTTTAACAAATGATGTTAGCTACTTTTAAACATAGTATGTGACTTCTTATAGACCAAAGTGGTAACTTTAAAATGACATACACATACTGAAAGTCCATGAAATGTTGTGGGGGAAGAGGTTGAAAAAGTCTGCTCTCAGAGGGTTTGTTTGGGGGCCTTTTTAATGTATACATTTTATATCAGATTCCCTGGTTCCTTGAGGCTAATTGTTTTGCAATAAATGTATTGTATTTTTGGTGTCACAGTGGCTGATTTTTAATTTAGAATGTCATTTTGGTAACGCAGAGTGCCTTGTGAAATATCATCGATGCTGGGAGCAGCAGTCAGTGGAGATGTGGTCTCAAGTGGAATGAAACAGGCCCACAGCATTTATAGTAAATATTTTTAAAATAATTATAAATCAAGTGTGTAATCTCAAAGTTTAGGGTTGCACGTGTTGGGGCTTTAAATGTATAGTCTTTAAGAGAATTTGTTTTACACTATGTTTGATATTTCTATATAAGATTCAGTTTACAAGGATTTAGCTCCCATGGGAATGCAGTCTACTTCTGACTTATCATTAACCAGCATTTAATGCTGTTATTTAGCCTATATTTGAATCCATCAATCAGACTGAATATACAAAATAAATGCTAACTAAATTAATACTTTAGAGTATCGCTCGACTACTTTTGATGAATTGAGATCCTGCAGAAATTCACCCTTTCTGGAAGATTAGTTTGAGTTGGTTGCCTCCCTGAAGCGATTAACTGAACTGCATGAAATCCATGATCAAACAAATTGCATCTGATGTGTGGAAGATTTAGGCTTGAAAAGTGAGTGTGTTTCCATGATTTACATTATCGCAATAATGTACTATAATAATTATATTATTATGTTCCAAATGCATGAAATCTATACATGTGGAAAATAATTGGAAGATTTCAAACTTGTATTCTAATTCATTGGCTCTGTACTCTTTTGAATTTGAATAATGAGACTGGATAAAGATGGGGGAAACCACTTCTATCATCTCTCTTTCTATGCTGGTGGCTTCAAATATTTTTTAATTGGAGTTTCTTCTACATTGTACTGAATTTACCTGGAATTGGCCAGTAAAAAAAAGATCACACCCTAAGAATGAATTAATCACCATGGCAAATGTCTCCTAATCATACTGGTTAGTTCGCATTTGAGGAGGCTGTTTAAATCAAATGCCTTTTATTTAGCTGCCAGGGCACTAATGGTCTCCTTTTAAAGTATTTAAACATTTTTTTAACAAATAGAGTGAATCAGACTACTACTCTTAAACATTTATCAAGGGATATTTTTCATGCAAGAAAGAAGAAAACCAAATATGATTTAAACCGCTGCCATTTCGGCTTCATTGAAGACCTATGCTTATGCAAATGAGTCTGATCTGAAACTTCTCCCATGACTTTACTTGTGAAGTTGTGAGCAGTGTTTGTGCCAAGACTTGTAATTGCACCCAAAACAGAACTTGTGCTGCACAAGTGTGGAATGCGTTTGGGGGCATTTCAATGTGATTCAGAGAAGGTGCATATTCACGTCACAAGACTACGTATAATTCAATACAAACTTCAATGTTAGTCAGAGACCAGAAATGGAGAAATCCTATTTGAGGATTCTTCCTTCTGTTACATATTCTTTATTACCCTGGAGCTCATGAAAACATTATACTTCATCATCCCATCTTTAAATTTTACCTCTGATCTACCTCTCCAGTCACTCCACCTCCTCACAACCTTTTCTGTTTTCAATATCTCCCAACTTCTAGGTTTTACCTTTGACCTTGCTTTGCTTTGAAAATTGACATGTTCTTTATTGCTTAAATGTCTTTAATTTCTCAGATACTTCCTTTATTGTGTAATAATATGTTACATCACCCACAATCATTGTGCTTGTATTTTCTTTTTCATTCTTTTATCTACTTTACCTCTTATAAACTCTATTATTATGCTTGTTTTTTCTGATTTGAAGAAGGAATGTTGATTTTCTGTTTTTCTACAGATGCCTGATTTGATCATTGTTTTCAGCATTTTCTTTTGATATTTATTAAAGAAAGGTTTTGGCTAACCATGAGGAGAGCTTTACAAGGATGTGAGAATAGGAGAAGGAAATGCATTTTCTTCGTGCCTATTTTGCTTTTTAAATAAGTAATTGCTAATTTTTTTTTAACTCCTTCTACCTGTAGAAATGAATATAATGGAACATTTATATACTGTATTGGTTAGCTCACATTAGAGTGCTGTTGAAGCCTGCTGTCCTGTTGTAGAAAGACCATCAAATCTATATGTAGGAGCATGCCACTCCACTCATATACCAGGGATAAAAAAACAAATTATGTGGAAAGTCAATAGAATGTTATCACTTATTGTGGAGGGAATTTAATATGATAGGAGGGACATTGTGTTTTATTTATTCAGAACTAGAGTGAGATCAAATCTGGAGCATTGTGTAGAGTACTGGTCCATTTATTTAAGGCAGGACGTAAATGTGTAATCAGTGCAGAAAAGGTTCACCAGACTAATAGCTAGAATGGATGTGTTATTTTATTTTAGATAACTTTACAGTGTGGAAACAGGCCCTTCGGCCCAACAAGTCCACACTGACCCTCCGAAGAAAAGCCCACCTAGACCCATTCCCCCCTTCACCTAACACTACAGGCAATTTAGTACGGCCAATTCACCTAACCTGCACGTTTTTGGATTGTGGGAGGAAACCGGAGCAAACCCACGCAGACACGGGGAGAATGTGCAAACTCCACACAGACAGTTGCCTGAGACGGGAATTGTGCCTGGGTCTCTGGCATTGTGAGACAGTGCTGCTAACCACTGTGCCACCATGCCGCCCACATGAGGGAAGGTTTTACAGACGAGACTTGTACCTGCTGGAATTTATGATAATAGGAGATGACTTGATTGATATTGAGCCTGAGAAATGTCGATAAAGTAGATGTGGAAATTATGTTTATTTTTTTGGGGGAAAGTAGAATGAAGAATCAACTTTCTAAAATAAAAATATCATCAATTTAAGATAGTGATATGAACTTTTTTTTTATCAAAAAAGGGATGTGAGTCTTTGCAACTCTCTTCCTGAAAAGACAGTAGAAACAGAGTCTTTGAAGATTTTTAAGGCAGAAGTAGATAGATACTTGACAAGCAATTGGTGAGATGTCATTGGAGATGTGGCATACAGATTAATCAGGTCAGCCATCACCTTATTGAAAGATTGAGCAGGCTTAATGGGCTGAACAGCCTATTCCTGCTCATAATCATATCTTCATATGTTCTTGTCTATAGTGGAACTTTGTTGTTCAGACTATTTGCATTGGGACATACAATGCCAACAAATTTAATAATTTAATTCAGTGAGTAGACAAACACTATTTCCAATGTTTTGGGAAGTTTATAGTAGAAGGCTTACAATTCAAAATTGTCACAAAAAGAGTGATGAGACATATATGAAGAAATTTAACATTGCCAAGACTAATTGGAGCACAGATAATTTGCCGCAGGTATAATTGATTCAAAGATCACTGCATTATTTAAGAAGACAATGGGAGACTGCACATTCTGGAAACAGCCAGAGAGAAAGTTATCTTAGACTTGGTATCGTGTAAAATGACAGGATTAATTAATGACCTCAGAGTAAAGGCACTTCCAGATAGCAGCAATCACAATGTGATTGAATTTGAATTCAGTTTGAAAGAGAGGATATTGGGTCTATGACTAGTATTTTAAACTCAAATGCAAGCAATATTGCAGGCATAAAAGCTGGGTAAATTGAACTGGGACATTAGACAAGAGTATAGATCAATTGAGAAACATTGCAGAATACTCAGAGTAAACATATTTCTGCTTTAACAAAATTTTTAAAGTGAGAATTCACCATCTGTGGTTAACTAAAGAAGTTGGGAGAAAACATCACATTAAGGAATAAACACGTAACTGTACAAAGATGAGCATTATGTCAGGTGATTGGTCAAAATGTCAATCAAGCCAGCAAATGACTAGAACATTAATAGAGAGGGAGAAATTAAATTATGAGGAAGCTAGCTTGAAATGTACCAATGAAAAACAAAAGTTTCTACAAGTATTTACAAGGGAAAAGTGGAAGCAAAGTGAGAGTTGGTCCTTGAGAGAGTGAGAATGAGGAGATAATAGTAGGTAGAAAGGAAAGGGTGGATGAAATGACAGAATTTTTTGTTTTTGACTCCATTATAGAGGATTTATTAAACTACCAAGTAATAACTGTAAATCAGGAAGAAGAAGAGATAAAGGAACTTCATGAAATTACAATCATTAAACAAACATCAGTAAACAAACTGATGGATCCAAAGGCTGACAAGTCATTGTAGGCTCTTAAAAGAGATGAATTATATGGTTATAGATATAGATTAGATTACTTACAGTGTGGAAACAGGCCCTTCGGCCCAACAAGTCCACACTGACCCTCCGAAGAGCAACCCACTCAGACCCATTCCCCTACATTTACCCCTTCACCTAACACTAAGGGCAATTTAGTATGGCCAATTCACCTAACCTGCACATCTTTGGACTGTGGGAGGAAATTGGAGCACCCGGAGGAAACCCATGCAGACACAGGGAGAACATGCAAACTCCACACACACAGTTGCCCGAGGTAGGAATTGAATCCAGTTCTCTGGCACGGTGAGACAATAGTGCTAACCACTGTGCCACCCACTAATTAATGCATTAATTATCCAAAGTTCCCTTGATTCAGGAAAGTTGCAAATAAACCCTCTATTTAAGAATTGAGGGAAGAAAAAAACAGAAAGTTATAAGCTTGTTAGTTTGGCATCTATCATGATGAAGTTGTTCAAATTGATCATTAAAGATGTTATAATTAGACTCTTAGAAAAACTTAGAGTAATCAAGAAGAATCTTCACGGTTTTGAAAAAGCGAAATCACCTTTAAATGATTTATTCGCTTTTTTTTGAAGAAGTAACATGTCTTGTGAATAAAAGGGAGCATGTAGACATGGGTTCTGTGGTACAGTGGTTGTGTCCCTACATATGAGCCAGGAGGCCTGGATTCATGTTCTACCTGCTCCAGAACTGTGTAACAACATCTCTTGAACAGTTTGACTAGAAAATATCTACAGATAATGCATGGGGTTCTGTGGCACAGTGGTAGTGTTCCCTAACTCTAAACTGTGTGGCCTGGGTTCAAGCCCCACCTGCTCCAGAGGTATGTCAGAATGTCTCTGAACTGGTTGGTGAGGAAAATATCTGGACATATTGGACTGGATTTCTGGAAGGTACTTGATAAGGTGCCACATGAAACACTATTGAAGAAAATAATTAATGGGGATAACATATTAGCTTGAATAAAGTGTTTACTGGCTGGCACAAAACAGAGACCAGGAATAAATGGGTCCTTCACTGATGGGCAGGATCTTTTTTGCTTCATTCAGTTGGTGTGGGCTTCACTACCTGAGTCAGAAGTTACTTTCCATCCCTAAATGCCCTTCAGAAGGTACTGGTAGAAAATTGCCTTCTTGGACCACTGAAGTCTATTTGATGTAGTAATATTGAGATTTTAATGCTGTTTCAATTTGAGCTTCTTGATCATTCTAATTTTTACTACCGGTACTCCACTTTTGGTGGCTTTCCTCGTCTCAGCTCCTTGTCTCTCGAATTGCTTTCTAATCTTCTCCATCTCTGAAAACACATCTCTCTGACCAAGCTGTTGGTCACCTGTCCTTAATTCTTATTTGTCTGGGTTTTACATTTTGTCTCATCAAGCTCGTGTGAAATGCCTTGGGACATTTCATTGCAATGATGGCACCAAAAAATGCAAGTTTCTGTTGCTTAGATGTTGAATGTAATGAAGGAAGTGGTCAGTGAATAGTTGCAGATTTAAATTTAAATTAATTTTAAATTAATAGTTAAACTCAAATATAAGACACTACTTAAGAAGTAAGCATTAAAATGACAGTTTGCTCCACTGTTAATGGATCAAAACTTTGTTGAGCAGAACTCTTGCGGTCAGCTGTGTGTCTCAAATAGTGACAGCAGGAAAGTAGCAATAATTCAAATAGAGTCAGAGAGTCATAGAGATGTACAGTACGGAAACAGACCCTTCGGTCCAACTCGTTCATGCCGACCAGAAATCCCAACCCAATCTAGTCCCACCTGCCAGCATCCGCCCATATCCCTCCAAACCCTTCCTATTCATATACCCATCCAAATGCCTTTTAAATGTTGTAATTTTGCAGTTTTGTCAGCTTCAATAAAGCTTTCAATTTTAAATATTTCAAATATCTCAGGAAATGTGGAGAAATTTACTTTGGCTAGTTAACACAATTAGGTGTTTCTTAATTACATAGCTTGAACAGATTCCATTTCCCTGACCCTAACTATTTCTTTTTCATCATGGAGGTCCTTCACGAAGGAACGTTTCCACCAGGACAGCCCATGTGCTCTCCACTCATCCCTTCATCGAAACTGCAAGCAGCTCCCACCCGCCGCCACCAGCACCAGACTCCACCTGCCCCCAGCAGACTCCAGACGCCCCACCAGCCTTCGCCCACCACCACCAGACTCCACTTACCCACAGCAGACTCCACCCACCCCAGTTGACTCTACCCGCTCCCACTAGCTTCACCCATCAGCACCAGACTCCACTAACCCCCAGCCG
>NC_057723.1:28645270-28673080 GCF_004010195.1 Chiloscyllium plagiosum | reverse complement strand
CACCCCAGCACCAGCCTCCAATCACTCCAGCAGACTCTACCTGTCCCCATCAGCCTCTATGCATGCTCTACCAGACTCCACCCACCCCCACCAGCTCTCACCCATCCCCATCATCCTCTGATGGCCTAAACATGTCCTCATATCAAACACCTTTTCTTTCAACATCACAAACTTTCCCCAAATAATAGTATCACAATGGCTTTGCATGGATCCTGATGATAGGTTCCAATCTGACGCATTGATTCTCCTGCTCCTCTGATGCTGCTTGACCTGCTGTGATTTTTCCAGCTCCACACTTTATAGACTCTGACTTTCCAGTATCTGCAATCCTCACTATCTCTTAGCTGTGCATGTCCAATCCAATCCTACTCAGGACCTTTCGTTCCCTCCTTTCCTCATTTCTTATTCCAGTACATTGACTGTCAGATACCAATTTTCACTCTCACCTTGAACTGTAAAAATGGTTGGTTTTGCTTGCAATTTCCACCCTTCTCTCATTTACACATGATCTATCACTGACTCTTCCCTTTCCTTTCTTTACTTCTCTGTCACCCGTTCTGGAAATAGACTATCAACCAATATTCATTATAAACCCAACGACTCCCATAGCTACCTCAACCACAGTTCCCCATACCCTGCTCATGCAAAGACTATATTAAATTCTGCACCATGAATCATTTTGTCCATTAATCCCACCCTCCTTCTATCTAAACACAAACATTCTTTTTTGTTCTTCTTTGCACATTCTCCCCTTGCCATTGCTGAGATCTATTATATGTCTCACTTAACCCCAGTTTTGATTAGATTAGATTCCCTACAGTGCAGAAACAGGCCCTTCAGCCCAACAAGTCCACACCGACCTGCCGAAGAGTAACCCACCCAGACCCATTCCCCTGCTCCCTACTAATGCACTTATCACTATGGGCAATTTAGCATGGCCAATTCACCTGAATTGCACATCTTTGGACTGTGTGAGGAAACCGGAGCATGCAGAGGAAACCCACACAGGCACAGGGAAAATGCGCAAACCCCACACAGACAGTCACCCGTGGCTGGAATTGAACCCGGGTCCCTGGCGCTGCGAGGCAGTAGTGCTAACCATTGAGCCACTGTGCCACCCTAAGAGAAAGTAAAATTCCAGTTCTGCAATGTTAACCTTTTTTTGCTCAATCTACAGATGCAGTCAGACCTGCTGACTCCTTCCACCATTTTCCTGTGTTGTTGCACTCCAAATCTGTGTCATGTTCTGCTGGTAAGAGCAATCAACACAGATTGAATTCATCTGTTGTTTTAAATTATTCAGTCTAGGGAAAAATAGTGGCAGAGTATCAACCCAATATCCTGAATTCTAAGAGGGCTTGGAAGTGAACTATCAGCATTTGTTGTCACTACTCACTTGACTCTAAGGGCTGCATTTTTCCATTTAGAGTTAGTATTGTTTGGAGTGAGATGCATGCCACCCACCTCACTATGGCTCTCAGTGACATTTTCAGGCAATCTTCTGACTTTCATCGAATTAATTACCATTTGGTCTCTACCACATCCTTTGCATGGAATTGCATGGTAGGAGGGGTGGAAGTGGTCAGCAGGCTGTGAAGTCCTGGCATCATCCTGCCGGAATACACTGACGCACAAAGTAACACGCTGAAGCTTAGGAGTGAGCTGTTTGCTACTTCCCTTATAGAAAGGTGAAAACAAATAGAGAAAATACAGCCTTTTATTAGGTCACACAATTTTGAAATACCGATGCTACCCCTCGAATAATCAAGATACTTTTAGGAATCTTCACAGCCTGTATAAATTATTTTTAAAAAGTGACTACAATAGATTAATTCAAGTGACTTGGACAAATACAGCAGCTGTGATGTTTACACCTTGCCACAATTATAATGCCAAAAAAAGAATGGACCAAGTAGGACGGGTGCCAGGATGTATTCTGGGCAACAAATTAAGACTGTTAACAGCACCTCAAAGATGGAGCAAAATTATACCAAGGTTTGGAAATCCTAATGAAGCATACCATAGAATGCAAAAATAACACATTGTCGTGATAGATCAGATGAAATGTTGTTGTCTCACCTTGAGGAAGTTCATCTGTACCTGTTGTGTTCTGCACAGTTTTGCTATTAATAAAGGAAAGGGTTTAAAAACTAAGTTCACATCTTTACTGGAGGAAAGAGGACTGGTTTAAGCTTATGTGTTCTCAGGTAAAACAGTGCAAAATAGTGTAACTGAGAGCTTTTTCAGTTTGAAATGGACCTGAACTTCTTCATAAATATTACTAAAGTTGTTAAGCTCAGAAGCATGCTACAACACAATCAGTTTGGATACATTTACAAACAAATGGAGTTAATGCTCTTTTTCAAGTTGATGAAAGTTTCATTTTTGAAGTTAACATTAAGCTCATAAAGACATTACACCATCTTTGACTTATGGCATTTTTCAATTTCCTTCAATGTGCCACACAACTGTGATCACTTCAAATCTGCTCTCTTCAGAATTAGGTCTGGCATTTGTAAAAAAAACAAAATTATGAAGTCAAGAAATATATTTATGATTTTGGTACAGATGATATTAGGAGGAAATTATTTCTCTTCCATCTTCAATATTAATATATGTTCATATTTAATTGTCCAGCTTGCAAGAATTAAAGGTGACAACCTGAAATGCCCTCAGGTGATCAGTCTTTAAATGTGAGCTGAAGCAAACCAAAAAAACTTACAGCAATCAACTTTATATCAGTTGGAAATAGAATCATTGTTGTGTGGGTTGCACTTCAGTCTTATACTGCTTTGCTACTAATTAATACAAAAAAGCTTTTGAACATCCTAGCATTCAATCGTATTTCAAACACTTTCCAGTGACATAATTTCATGTTTTCACCACATACACCAACTGGTTTCAATTATTTTTAGCAGCTTCAGATCTGAGATGCGAATACAGACTACAAAGTGACAAGTGTCTTAAACAAATTAAAAACTAGATCTATTTTTACAAAATATTGGAGACAACTTGTCAGTACAGACAAGAGCTACAGTGAAGAAAACAAAAGCAGCAACAAAGGCCAAAGTTGACATTGTAGAATAAAACCATTTAAGTATGAAAATTATTTCCTGTTGAATATTTATTTTGGTTTATGAAAATGATAGCCTCTTCTCATTATGGCATGATTTTGAATAGTGAGAGGTAGAATGAATGTTGTATAAAATATAAAAGTAGCAAAAAATATTCAAAATTGGACCCATGTTTAGAATAGTTTTTATGCAATATTTTCCTGCCAAGACTTCAATTTTGAATAGAATGTAGACCTGACATTTAAAACAAGGCTAAACGGAGATTTACAGGTATTTTATGAGAACATTTTTAGCCTATGGTGTTTTTTAGATTGCTATAAGCAATAAATATAACCTTGCCTACTAGATAGAAATACAATTGGCCTGTGGCAAAATGACCACCATGTCCTCAGCATGCTACATTTACAGTAGAAATTAAAATAGTGGTCAGATTTTAAGTGTGAATTGGAGTTTTACCATATCTTCCCTAAGCTGTTGAAATATGGATGCTTTAGATGTAAGTTGCTCCTTGATGTATTGACTTATTACTCCACATTATAAAGACACAATCCAGCTAGTGAACATATATGCAAAAAAAACTGAGAGCCAAGTCTTATAGATCATTGTTTAGTTTATCTTCTATGGTACTACACAAGGGGAAGAGCAATTTTTTGATCAAGTAGGTTTTGCAATGCATTCAACTAACATAGATAACACAAATGGAAGAAGGAGCACATGGTGGGGCGGTGAGAATACTATGGGAGAGGATAAGGATGTATTGAGGAAAGGGTCAAAGAGAGAATGAGAGGAAGAAGTGGGAAGAGATAAGAGGTGAATGAAGAATTGAAGGGCATACCAGAAAGAAAAGTGTGGACAAGGAAATGGAGGGTGAATTAGAAAGAAGAAATAAAGGAAAAAGAGGGAAGGAAAAGACAACGAGAAGATTGAGGAGAAAGAACAAAATGGAAGCCAGAAGTTGGGTGAAGTGGAACAAAAAGGAAAAAGGTAAAGGAGGGAATCAATTTAAGAGTGGAGATTCTTCTGTTACTCTCAGAATTGCTGCTTGTATTGGTGTGAAAGTATCTTGTGGACTTAGTCCCTGCCTAAGGGATGGATAATTTTTGGATTATAAAGTTGATTTTTTAATGGACAGGCTTTGCTAATGAGCTTTCCCAGAGCAAACACATCAGTGCTTGGCCTCCACACTCCCAAACAAATACATAAAGAGCAACAAAATGAATTATCTATTCCATCAAAGCAAGTCTTTCCATTTAAGGGAGCCATAGTATGGGTTATAAAGGCTCACCACACTTACATTTTTGGAATGGGGAGAAGAAAGAAGAAGAGTCCTGGGAAGGCTTCCTTCCCTGGATCTCTCAACCTGCAGGATCTGACAGAATTCAATAAGATGAGCTTTCTCAAGGTCAGGAGGAAGGGGAAAAGATCTCCAACTAATCAGGTATAGATGGAACAGGCTGAGGAGGTCAGCAGCAGAAGTATGGTCCCTCTATCCTGGAGACTGCGTGCCAAGAACATCCAGGACTTGAGGGTGATGAGAAATGTAAGTGACATGACCTCAAGCCTTAGTGTCAAAACTTAAACTGTGACCTGTCCAGCATTCACGTGCACCGTATTCCTCAAAACAATTCACTTGCAGCTTCACTCATTCCACTCTTTCTAGGGCAAGTCATGTCCCCATCTAAGCAGCAAACACTCACATTCACACTCAGTATATTACCTTATCACATCATGCCTCACAGTGACTCTCCACAAATAATGTCTTGCCCTCCTCTCCACACAAGGCAAAATGTGCATGTTGCTCTGCTTAATTTGCTTGTAGAGAAGAGAGCACAAAGCTTGACAAGAGACAGAGATCTAGGGTCTGTGTGGCAATGAAAGGCTGCTGGGGTGGGGCGGGTTTCAGTGAAAGGGACATTGTTGGTCATGGACAATACATGTCAGTTTCTTACCTTAACCGCTGGAAAGGAAATCTTGTTCCAGGCCATTATAGATCCACAGTGATAGTCTGAACCTCCTCAGGCACTAGTATTCAGACCCATTGAGATATTGATCCACTGTCTATAGACCCTATGTTGGGGTACCTCCTTCCAGAAGGATTTAGATGCCCACCTCCTTTGTCCTGTATGGGAGCTCTGGCTGTGTACTGCTGCTGGAACTTTTTAAAGTGATGTGGCTTCCACTTTTGCCCCTCAGTAGAAATGGAAGTTGGAGCTACATAAACTAGTCCCATGTTGTGGTGAAGGTTATAAGCAGGGAAGTGCAACTGAAGATGAGGGGAATGCTGGACATGCAAAAAAAGGTAATTGTGGTTCAAGTGGTGATTATGCTGTCTCAGAGGAAAAGCTCTTTCAGAAACAGATTTCACCCATCCATAGCCGGAGTTCTTCAGTTTCATTGAGCAATGTTTTCACACCTTTTCACATTCACTGAAGGAGCTCTGTGACCTTAGCAATGTGCAGGCATTGCATGAGATCGATGCACTGATTAGAAAGGATTCCAGGATTAAAAAGGGTCTTAATTGCATTTTAATGATCTAAGTCACTTTCCCACTAAAACCAAGAAGCTACAAATCAGCCCTAGGGAAAGCTAGATGAAAGCAATTGACTTCAGGATCCTGGTCCAATGTTAATTTAATGGAATTTAACCTCCCACATGCATAGGAATTTCACTTGACTGGAAAAATCTTGTGCAATTTAGATATAGTTTAACTATTATTTACTCTCTGGCTTCTTCAAGTAATGAATTAACTGTTCATCATTTCCAGTTACTGTGATAATTGTTTTATTTGATGGGAATGTTGTGTTCTGATAGAGGAAGTTCTAATTGTTAGTTCATTGGATGTCATTTCCAAATAGAACAGCCTTATAATCCAAAACAAAAAAAAATGTATGTAGCATTTCTTACCAGCTTTTTAAATGTATACTCCAGCAGACCCACAGCGCTATGAACTTGGTTGTGAGATTCAAGTAAAATTTCCCAGCTTGTACATAATATAATGTGGAGTCTTATGGTGTGGTGGGTAATGCTTATGTCTTTGAGCAAGAAGCTTTGAGTTTGAGTCACATCGCAGAACTTAATGATCAAGGAAGGTGTATTCATAGCATGGCCAATCAAATTGACCTATCAAGCTGCAAATTCTTCTAACATCTGTCAGTGACAGCCAATAAGATCAGAAGTGGTTCCTGAGCAGCTATATGATAGAAGTATGTTGGAAAAGAGTTGTAGATTTGACCTGACTATTAAAAAAAAGCTTCAGACTATAACAAGTATGTGAAAGTGTATGCTGCTATAGCAGCTTGGACTTCCTGTGTGACGGATGTGACAAATATTTTTGTTTTTTTACCAAAATGGAAGAAAGGTTCTGATTTTTCTTTCTCAACATCTATAATCTAAATTTGCAGAAAAGAAAGAGATTCTCTGGTCCATTTATTTCTATGAGAAATTACTATTGCTTTGATAGGATCATGATTATTTGATTAAAATAACTCTTAGGTGAACTATAGATTCATATCAGGAGAGAAAGAGAGACTCAGTAATTTTATTTCTCTTAAATAAAATAGAGTGGTTACCTATAAGTAAAGTGTCAGAGACTCTTAATAGAATTCATGGGGTAATGAGATTTAATTTAATTTTTTACAATGAACAGGTCCTTATTGAAGGCAAAATTGATATACCTTTATAAAACTGTACACTTGTGTAAGTATTACAATTCTATTATACCAAATATTGTATTATTTCAATTTTCATAAAAATTGTTCAGATTATGTTGCTGGACTAGTTATCATAGAATCCCTACAGTGTGGAAAGAGGCCAATTTGTCCAAAGAGTATGCACTGACCCTCCAAACCAGACTCAACCCCTCTCCTGTAACCCAACATTTGTCATGGCCAATCCGCCCAACTTGCATACCTTTGGGCTGTTGGAGGAAACCAGAGCACCCAGACATGGGAAAACATGCTAACTCCACAAAGATAGTCATACAAGGCTGGAATCAAACCTGGGTCCCTAATGCTGTGAGGCAACAGTGCTAACCACAAAGCCTCTGTGGCACCCCTAGTTGCCCCTGTAGTCCTTTGGCCTGGATTACTGATCTGGTGATGTGACTTTAAATCCCATTTTGGTAGCTGAGGAATTTAAATTCAGGTAATTAACTGAACTTGGAATGAATGAAGAGCAAATATTAGCAATGCTAACCATGAAACCACTAAATTAAAAAGACTCATTTTGTTTACAATGTACTTTAGGAAAGAAAAGCTGCCATTCCAATCTGGCCTCTATGTGATACCAGAAACAAAAGCAGAAATTACTGGAAAAGCTCAGCAGGTTTAGCATTTACGTTTCGGGGCCTGGTGTTCCTTCCTCAGAATGTTTCTCACCAGACCCGAAATGTTAACTCTAATTTCTAGTTTTATGTATGTGACACCAGGCCCACTGCAATGCGGTTGGCCCCTAACAACCCCCTGATAATTGCCTAGTAAGCTACACAATAGCATACGTAGAAATCATCTTTGTTTATTTTGCCACATTTCACGGTGATGCAATTTGCTCTTCAGTTGCAAGTGATTAGCCTTCCATTTTCAATTGCAATAAGCAGAAATGACACTGGACATAAGGTTTTGAGGTGTTTTTCCATTGCTTTCCTCAGGTGCTTAAAGAAAACAAAAGTCATTTTCCTAAAGGATTCTTCAATTGTAGGCAATTGTTGTCCTTTGAAGTTCTAGCTTTCCTGCAATCACCACTGAAAAATTGTCAATGAAGACAATGAAGACAAAAATTGGCCCTATTTGTAACTTGTTTAAATTACAGGATCTTCAAATTAGATATAAAAATAGAAAAATTAGTCTAAAAATGAAATCTCCACTGATTCAAAAGAGATAGAGTAAGCAGACTTAGGTTTGACAAAAGACAGTCTTCATTATCACTATAATTTAATTGGACATAGGAGCTTTTGAAACTTCTCCTAACCTGCATTTGCCCTGTGTATAGCATAAAATTAAATAATGTAGGTACAGTAATTAAGTTGGCTCTTAAAAGAAAGTGCATTAATTTAGTATTGTTGTGCATTTGAATAGTTTTGAAGAAATCACTGATTACCAGACTATGGACACACTGCAAGGAACTGCAGAGGAGTCACACTTGTGTAGAAATGGCTGATGCCTATATATTATATATGGTGTTGACTGCATGATCTTGACAATTATACAAACATTAACAGTGTTTTCTTTTGTGAAACAATGGGAATTAGAATATTGCATATCAATTGAAAGGACAGCTTGCAAAACACTCAAAAAGTACTGAAAAGGATTGGGCTACACTCTATGGCAAAGATGTGTATTGGTGAGATAATGATGATAGACAAGTTAGTTCTGCCATATGGCTGAAGATCATTACCTTTTAATTATGGCGGAATGAATCCCAGCTGGGAAAAGGCCACACAGAAGTCTGAGGCAGTGGGATTGTGTGTGTGAAGATCTCAATGGAAGAATGACAATGAGTAAACAGCTGTGGGAATTGACAGAAGGGAGAGCGTGATGAAGCCAATGTGGCCAGGCAGATGATGATTGCTGGCAGCCTGATTGGATTTTAAGGTGAACCAGCTGCTGGTTCAGTGTTTGTGACCACAGTCACTTGTAGGTATTGAGGCTCAGAATGTCATGTGGCTAATCAAGGAACAGAATCTATAATAAGTCTTTGATTTATATCAGTGTACATAGGAAAGAACATACAACTAGAAGCAAAAGGTCAGTTGCAAATAAATGCAGGGAAATCGACATTAATTTTGTGATGAAGAAGAATAATCAATGAGATACAGTTATGTTGATGCATAAACTCCATGAATTACACTAAATTTTAGCCAAGTGGAAGAATAAAGTGGAATAATCCAACTCAAATTAATGCGCCTGCAACACAAATCACATCATTCCCAATAGCTAATGGTTCTAAATGTTTTATTTTTGACAGTTTGTTGAGGTACTTTTGATAAATGCTCACTATCAAAGTGCTGCAGAAACACAAAAACTTGGCAACTTGGAAATTCTAGTGAATTGTTCTTTGGAACATATTACTAACTGGAGGAAGAAAATAAACAGGTCTGGGAATTTCTTGGTCCCAGGTTACGCTGATTTTCTCATCTGAAACGTGATAGGACAAAAGAAAAAAGAATTAGTTGCATGGACAGTGTGGTTTCCTATATACTGGGTTCATGTTGAAGATGCTGAAAATGTGTTGCTGGAAAAGCGCAGCAGGTCAGGCAGCATCCAAGGAGCAGGAGGATCAATGTTTCGGGCATGAGCTCTTCTTCAGGAATTCCACAGATGATCTTCCACAGATGAAACTTAGGGAAGGGATGGATTTGATGCAGCTATTTGTGTCAGGAATGTATTTGTTGGATCCAATTCCATCATGTGAGAGGCTCCATGCAAAGTCAGTGAAAGAAATCATGGGTTTTTCCTATTGTTAGGCCCGTTATCCTCCCTTCTCCTTCTTCGTCACATCCTTCAAGTGCCCAGAGTTAGGAACAAGTGCAGTTGAAATGTCTTACACAGTTTGGCAAAACATCTTTTGTGCCATGTTGTCTCTACTTATAAAGCCTGTTAAAAGTTCAGGTTTTAATATAATTTACAACAACTGCTATGTCAGACAATCACACACATCCTGATCATTCTTATAATGCAAGATAATTCCACTTCTTTGAACCTGGCCACATGTAATAACCCAACAGAAGCATCCAAAAAGCTTTGATTCTGTTCACATTAAGATAGTTTTTGTGGTAAGTAGTTTTTTAGTTGAAATTGAAATTAACCCACACTTACACATTCCCGATGAGGTATATATTTTAGGAAAGCAAAGTACAGAGGAACCTCAATTGTCCAAAGAACACGGGCAGTGTGTATTTCGTTCAGTGAATCAAATTCTGGAAAATTGAATGCCGGATAATAGTTAAGCCAAGCATCGGGACCTTGCGATCTTGCCGGATAATCCGATATTCGGATAATCGAATGCAGGATAATTGAGGTTCCTCTGTACTGCAGCTAATAGGAAGCAAAAGGATAAATGTAAAAGAATCAAGCCGCAGCATCTAAGTAGAGTGAAACAGAGCCAACTCTTCAAATTCATGATCTGCATTAGTTCGACTAGAATTATTAGTGACATTTTCTCTCTTTGCAAAGGAGTCACCAGACTTGCTGAACATCTCCAACACTTCCTATTTATGTTTGAGCAAAGATAATGCCCATCCTCAAAAAGCAGTCAGAATTCTTTGGAGCTGAGATCTGGCACAACAAAGAGTCATAGAGCATTACAAATTAGAAAGAGGCCCCTCAGGCCTTTGTATCAATGCTGGTCATCAAAGACTCATCTACTCTAATCCCATGTTCTAGCCCTTGGCCTATAGCCTTGTATGGAGACAGTGAGGTCTGCAGATGCTGGAGATCAGAGTTGAGAGTGCGTTGCTGGAAAATCACAGCAGGTCAGGCAGCATCCGAGGAACAGGAAAATCGACGTTTCGGGCCGGAGCCCTTCATCAGGAGTGAGGTCTCATTCCTGATGAAGGGTTATGGACTGAAACATTGATTTTCCTGCTCCTCGGATGCTGCCTTACCTGCTGTGCTTTTCCAGCAACACACTCTCAACACTGTAGCCTTGTATGTGTGGTTCAAGTGATCTAAATAATTCTTTAATATTGTGATGGTTCCACCTCTATCACCCTTTCAGACACTGAGTTCCAGATACCCACTACTCTCTGAGTGAAAAAAACTTCTTTATATCCCATCTAAAATTCCTGACCTCTATCTTAAATCCATAACCTCTGGTGATTGATTCCTCTACGAAGGGGAATGAAGTTTCTTATGATCTACCTAAAATCTGCCCTCATAATTTCATACACTTCTGTCAAGCCCCTCTCAGCTTTCTGTGTTCTGAGGAAAATAACCCCAGCCTATCTAGTCATTCTTCATAACTGGTATGCTCGAGCCCAGGCAACATCCTCGTGAATCTCCGCTTCTCCTGTAATCACATCCTTTCTATAATGCGGCACGTGAATTGCACATTATACTCCAATTGTGTCCTAACTAATATATTTTACAGCTCCATCATAACTTCCCTTCTCTTGTATCCAATGCCTTGACTAAAAAGCCAAGTATCCTGAATCCCTTATTAACCACCTTATCCAACTGTGCAGTTGTCTTCAAGGATCTGTGACCAAGGTCCCTCTGATCCCCTATACTTCCCAAGGTCCTACAATTCATTATGTGCTCCCTTGATTTGTTAGTCCTCCAAAAAAGCAGCACCTCATTCTTTTCAGGATTGAGTTCTATTTGCCATTGCTCTATCCATCCGACCATCCCATTTATATCATCCAATAGTCTATGGCTTTCCTTCTCACTATTTTCCACATCACAGATTTTCATATCATCTGTGAACTTACTGATCACATGTCCTACATTCATGCCTAATCATTAATGTATAATACAAACAACGATGAACCCAACACCAAACCCAACACTATGCTACTTGACAGAGGCTTGCAGCCATAAATACAATCTTCAATCATTACCTCTGCTTCCTGTCACTAAGACAATATTGGATCCAATTTGTGAAATTGTCTGGATCCCACAGCCTCTTAATTTCTTAACCAGTCTCCTACATGAGACCTTGTCAAAAGCCACACACAGGGTGCATCTACTGTACTACCCTCATCCACACATCTAGTCACCTCCTCAAAAAACTCAATCAAGCCTTTCAGGCATAAAATCCCTTGACAAAGTCATATTGATTTTCCTCGATTCATCCTAGCCCTCCAAAGCTTTAAAAATATTTCCCTGCCAGTAATGTTAGACTTACTGGCCTCTAATTTCCTGGTTTATCCCTTCCATTCTTTGTGAATAATGGGGCAACATTGGCTGTTCTCCAATCGTGTTCTCCTGTGTCCAGAGGGGATTAGAAAATGAATGTCAGAGCCCCTGCAAACTTCTCCTTTGCCTCCAACTACCCTCAGAGTGTCATCCCATCTGGGTCTGTGCACATCTCCAATTTTAAACTCGCTAAACCATATCCTCCCTCTCAATTGTAATTTATTCAAATATGTCAAGGTCTTCCACCCTGATTTCTAATCCTTTATTGTTCTTCTTTATTATGAATACAGATTTAATATAATCACTTACAACCTCACCTGTGTCGTAAAGCTCCCCCACAGTTTGCTACTTAGATCCCGAATAGGTCCCAGTCTTTCCCTACTTACCCCTTTGCCCTTTAAAATAACATGAATTTGTCTTTACTTTACCCACCAGTGTTTTTGTATGTCACCCACTTCACTTCCCTACTCAAGGTTTTCACATTATCCCCAGCTCTTTCTATAAAACCTTCAGGTTTTCTGAGCCCTGTATCTATCATAAGTTTGCCTCTCCATTCTTTGGTATCCAGGGTTCTCTGAGATTTGTGGTCCCACCCTTCGCCTTTGCAGGAATATTTCAGATGTGCACTTTCATTACTTCCCTTTTTTGAAAGACTTACACTATTCTGATGCAAAGTTTCCAACAAGTAGCTGCTCCCAATTCACTTTGACCATATCCTGTCTTACCATATTAAAATTCCCCTCCCTCCCCACTCTTCCCTTTTATTTCTAGTCCAGCTTTGTCCTTTCCAAAAGTACGTTTAGCATTACTGAGTTATGATTGCTAGCAGCAAAATGTTCTCTCGCTGACACATCTACCATATGCCTGGCTTCATTCCCGAAAATAAGTTACGGAACTGCATTGTGGCTTGTAGGGCCTCTGTAGGCTGGCTTAAAAAGCTCTCTTGGATTCATTTTAAGAATGCTACGCCTTCTAAGCCTTTACACTTGATATATCCCATTTAATATCAATGAACTGGAAATCTCCTACTATTATTGCCCTGTTATTTTTACTTTTTTCCAAAATTTACTTAATATCTGCTGTTGCATTTGTCTCTGAATCTTCATGGACCTAAAGATCAATCACAGCAATGTGATTGTTTTTTTTGGTTTAATTTCTATCCATATGGCATCAATTGAAAAGCCTTCCAGGATATATCACACCTCCTTACTGCTGTAATTTATTTCTTAAGCAATACCATGACACAATCTCCTGTTCAACACCCCTCCTATCTTATTTGAAATTGTTATACCCTGGGATATTGAGCTAACAGTCCTCAGCCCCTCCCTCCGCCATGTCTCTGTGACAGGAATTATGTTATATCCCCATGTGTTAATCAGCACCCCTCACTCATTTATTCACAAAACTTTCATTGAAATAAATGCCATCCAGTCTCGCTGAGGTCTTGAGTCTTAACTTGACTGTATACACTGTCCATGCCAGACTGACTTGGTTTTCTTGTGCATCACCTACTTTATACCTTCACTTGGTATCCCATTCCACTGCCAAATTGGTTTGAAGCCCCACCTATTGCATTAGCAAACCATTCTGCAAAGATGTTGGCCCTGTTTCAACTGAGCTGTAACCTGTTAGACTTGTACAGGTCCCATCTTCCCTAGAAATGGACCCAGAGATCTGGGAATCTCAAACCCTTCCTCCTGCACCAACTCATCGCATGCACATTCATCTGCTCTATCACCTATTCCAATATTCATTAGCATATGGCACCAGGAGTAATCTAGAGATTACAATTTTCAAGTTCTGTTTTACAATCTATTGTCTATCTACCTAAATTCTTATTGCAAGACCCCATCCCTCTAGCTATCTTTGTTGTTGCTACTAATGTGAACTGCGACCACTGACTGTTCCCACTTTCCTTTCAAAATGCCATCAAAGTGACATCTTTGACACTATCCCAGAGTCACATCTGTAGCTGTAGAAATGCCTGTCAGCAGCCTTCACCACTGGATCTCTTACCATTGTTTCCTTTCCTCTCAATTGAACTCTGACTTCAGTCCCCAGAGGAACTGTCGCCCTCACAGTTTTCCAAAACTGAAAAGCTGGTCTTGAGTGAGATGCACAGTGGGGCTTTCCTGACTACCTGCCTGCCTCCCTTCTTCTGAACTGATTTTCACTTCCTTAAATATGAATTTCAAAATAAAGTTATGAGGAGCCATAATCATCTTGACGTGCAAATCAAGAACAACCAAATTAAGAAACTGACCATGTTAAAAGATTAATAATTAATAAAAATGTCATTAATTCTGCCATGCAGCAGAGCAAACTATTGACATCTTCTTCTGTTTCAGGATTCATAGCATGACAGAGGGACAGGCAAGGTTACTAGGGAATGAAGGGGATTAGTGCCAAGTGAAGCTGTTGTATTTAACTTGCTTTTGCCTTTGGTGGCACACATTTTGAGTTGGCCTCTGCTGAATTTTCCTTGTCTCCCAGCCCACTGTGTAAATTCTCTTCACACGCACACGCACACACATACGTAAAAACACATGCACTTACACTTATGCTCACTTTCACTCTTGCAATCTCTCTCTCTCTCTCAGTTCTTCTCACACTCTCTGCCATGCTTGACTCTCTCGCACTCATCTATTCCATACACTCTTTCTCATGCATACTTTCACAAAGACCCTCACACTTTCACACTCACCACACCATTGAAAGGGGGGAGATCAGGATGGTATGATAGGTTTGAGTATGGAAAGTGTCATTGTTGAAAGAAATCACCATCAGCCACCATGGGATATCATTTGAGGAGAGGGAGGGGGGTGGGATGTTGGAGCAACCCAATCCTGGGCATAGCCACACATGCTATCAAGGAAGGAGGTTGAGAAGGGCTTTCTACAATAGAGGTGAGGCATTACTAGATGCTTCAGTTCACTTCACCTTGTACTCCAGCAGTGCTCCAGGCATATCTGAAAGAAGAATCCATGAGATAGTACATGAGTTAAGAAAGAAAGGAGGGACAGGAGAATCTTGCGTCACCAACTTTGCCAAAGATTGCTGTCATGGGTTAGATTGATAGGGCTTTTATGTGCAGTGGTGGTGTCCCTGGACCAGGAAGCCTGGGTTCAAGTCCTACCTACTCCAGAGACATGCTGTAACGTCTCTGAACAGGTTGATAAGAAAATGCCTACGAGATAGATTGGATGCAATGGACACTGGCCGTCTCAATTGATAGGCTGCATTGGTCAATAACATTTCATCTCTCTTGAGACATGGGTCTCAATGATTAACATCAGCCGCAACTCCTCTCTTCCGGGTCCTGGTTTCACATTAGATTTCAGAGCAGATTGTGCTAATTGACAATGACGTCAATCAGAATTTTGTAGTCCATGTTCGACAATAAGATGGGTCACTAATTTCCTTTCTCTCCCCCTTCCACTGGTAGGTGAGAATGATGGTGCTTTTCTTCCTGGATCCAAATATAAGGTCAACCAGAAGAATACTCTTTTATACCTACAACAGGTTCTGGTTGATCAAGTCCCAAAGCGATGAATTGAACCTGGCTAGTAAGCTATTGTTTCCAGAAGATTTACCCTTCTCAAGGGACTGGAAAGACTCATCCAGAGTTAGTGGTTTGTTTGGATTCTCCCATGTACTGTCAACTAAGGCCTTCTTGGTAAGGAACAAGAACAAATCTGCTAGGCTATGCTGTCCATGATCTTCACACCATACTGTCCGGCCTGCAAGGATTTACTAATCCTCAAAATGTCAGACTGTGAGGAACTTACTGAACCATCTTTTTCCTTCAGGATGTTGATCATGGTGCTGGGGTGCACTCACCTATTATAATCTTCCATGTTTTGAGTTCTGGGGAATTCCTCTGTGCATCCCTAGAGTGCTGTCACATTGCTGATAGAATTTTAAATTAGGTTTGAGTATAAATATTTATTGCCCTCCAGAGCCATATTAAGAAACCTAAATGCCAAGCTGCTACAATAATCTCAAACAAAGTACTTTTCCTATTTGTCAGAAAGAGCTATTACATTTTTCATACATGCAGGTAGAAATATTTCTCTGAATATTCATATCTTGGTTTTTAATCTAATTTCTATTTTATCGGAGCCCTAATCAGTAATTTTTCTGTCACTTTTCTCTGGAATGACAGATGCATATAGTTAACATTGTAATGACCTTCCTTGAGTCTGCAGCAACAAAAAAGGCTTAATAAGGAAATAATCCATCATATGTGACAGGTTTATTTAGATCGGTAGGTTAGCTGGTCTCATCGGCCTACACAGTCACTTCCGCACTTTGTCATTAAGTTTAATGTGCTAGTGGTGTCTGCTTATCTAATGGGAAATTTAGTTAAGATCTGATTCTCAAAACATAATTGTAAAAATGCTCAAAATTGTGCTCAATCCACTTAAACTGTAATTAAAATCTGTTTCAACAATTTGACCATTTTTAGTTTAAAAAAAAGAATATTGTCTCAAGCAGAATTCCAAATGTCAAGATTTACTGGAAAAATTGTGAGTCTTTCTATGAACACTTGGCTGCTGAGGAGATTGTTATGTTTGTGGTCTCTGAACTCTACATATATGCAGCATACTGGAAGAGGTTGTGCCTCTGATGGGCGATGTTCTCCTCCTAAATCTTTAACTCCACTGGGCTGAATCTTATCAGACAGCTATGTGAGAAATCTGAAAGAATCGTATGTAAAGTTGATTGAAGCTCTTTCTCGATGTTGCAAGCAACACATTGCATTTTTCACCAGAATTTTATAAGTTGAGATGAGATTCTTATTGATGAGTGGCGAAAGGCCTTTTATTGAGGATTATCGTTCATTATCATCCTTACTATCACCTAACCTCACTTCATTAATATGCAGGCTCCAATTCTACCACCCATTGGATAGACACTAGATACTGACAATTCCTGATATGAATGTCAGACGGATACCTGATAATTCAAGCTCACTGCTTGCTCCTCTTGGTCTCCATTGGCAACGTCTTAGGGGACTCTCCATGCCTGTAGTACACACAGCCCCTCATCCACAAACATTGAATCTAATAGTTATGAGCCTCTCTGCACCATCATGGTGCCTCTCTGATCCACTTACAGCAGGTTTCTACACTTTAATAATGTACAATGGAACACATCAGTACTACCAGCAATACTGCTGCAAAGAAAGTTTATGTGCAGGGACAGACATCATGGCTCATGGATTGTTCCAGGCTGCATCTCAGGCATTGTTGCTTGCTCTCTTCACACACACATAATTAGCACCTACTTGGATGTCACACCAATCCTGCCCTGCTTTGCCTTTTAGCATTTTGCCTGCTCAACTAGAGCCATCAAAAGCACTGTACTTCAGTCTTGAGTTCCTTTTACAAATCAAGGAAACTTCTCAGATGTAATCAGTCAAGGGGGTTGACAATTTATTGTATGGCTTCTGGCTACATATGTCTACTACAACTGTGCCTGTGTCATTTACAAGTACCTTACATGGCAAATGCTCTACTATTGCTCTAAGCAAACAGCCAAATCTCAAAGTCTGAGAGAAGTGTCTTCACTGAAGTGCAGGGAGGCACTGATCAGTCAGGGACTCCTGGCACTGTAAGTCAAGCGTAACATCCAATATCTGTCCAGGCACTTGGACATGGTCAGGCATTTGGTCAGTGGTGATCAGGGACAGAAGGTCTGGACATCTACTGTTTGTGAAGTGGCCGTGATCAACCCTGTAGGTGCAGTGCAGCCAGTCTAAAGAGCCACAGGAAGACAGTTGATGGTTCCACATCATTTGGTACTATTCAACTAAGCCGTTCAAGGATTTGGGACCTCAGTCAGTTGGGGATCTGTTTATTAAATGTCAAAGAGAGATAATCAGGAGACAGATGGTGCAGCAGGAGGCTCAGGAAATTAATTGTGAGGATTAGAATCAGAACGCTGGGATGCAGAAGGAATGGAACTACTGACAGAAGGTAACAACATATAATAGGGAGGAAGGAGGACAGTGGGGTAGGGTTTTAGGAAGGGGGGTGTAAAGTGGGCATATGGAGACTTAAATACCTGAGTTGGGTCGAGACTTGGGGAAATATAATGGCTATAGTGTTGATGGACAGAGCCTCCAGAAAAGCATGGAGAGGTGGAGCCTTTAATTCACTGTCAGAGCAGCAGCTGCTGTTGCTTTCCATTATCCCGTAAATCACAAGTAGACAACAGAAATGAAAATGGCTACAGTCACACCCAGAGTGGGCCGGGTCAGTGCATTGTTCAGTGAGGAAGGGGACTGCAAGTTCACCTGATGGGAGGCTCTTCAAAGGGCATCACCATTAAACACACACTCATGCAATGAAGGTGAAACAAATGCTGCATACCTTGTGATCTTTGGCACTAGCTGCCTGTGTGCAGACCAACTCCTTGCCCAAAGCATCCCTGACCATTTCATGGAGGATAACCACAGAAACCCTGTGACGCAATGCGACTGTCTGCATGCTTGGGAAAATGGAGCAGAGTTGACAAAGTCACCGTCCCGTAATTTACCCATTGCCTGCACAAGATACAGCAGGTACCCATCTCACATCCTTGTTACATGAAACATTGTGTAGGGATGAGAATGATTGAACACAGCATTAACTTACAGAAGTGCGAATTTATTTACAACAAAGTGTCACCCATGCCCCAATGCACTCTCAGAATGTCTTCTTCTTTCTTTCTCTGTCATTAGATCTCAATGCAGACCCAGATTCTGCAGCTGGGGTCGAGTGAACATGCCCTTTGGTGGAGCCTGTTCGCCCTAACGCTTTGGTCACCGACTGAAGGGGCATTTTTGTCTTGAGGGCCCAGACATAATGTGTGCAGGCATAATGGAGGTGGAAGGCCCAGTCACCTCTGATTGTCCTAAGAGGGGATTTTGGGGCCTCTGTGTCTTTCCTGTTGCTTCTGGGTAATTACCATTACCATCCTGATTCCTTGTGAGAAAGGAGCACCTGGCGTGAGATCAAGGTTCCTTATTTCCCTGTCCCTTTGCAGTCAGTGTTGATGACCAATAGCTAGAGTCATAAAGTGTAGGTGTGTTTCTATATCCAGCAGAACCTGAGAGTGCTGGACCTATCTGGGAATGACTACTGCTAACCTCTCAATAGATCTACTAACAGCATGTTCATCCAACTACAGCAAATCATAGAGTCATAGAATCCCTAAGGTATGGAAGCAGGCCATTCAACCCATCAAGTCTGCACTGACTCTCCGAAGAGCATCCCACCCAGACCCACCACTTTACCCAATCCCTGTAACCCCACATTTACTGTGGCCAATCCATCTTGACTGCACATCCTTGGACACTATGGGCAATATGACTAATCCACCTAAACTGTACATCTTTGCACTGTGGGAGGAAACCAGTGCACCTGGAGGAAAACCCCACACAGGTGGGCGGAGAATGTGCAAACTCCACACAGACGGCTGTCTGAGGTTGGAATCGAACCCAGGTCCCTGGCACTGTGAAGTAGCAGTGCTAACCACTGAGACACTGTGCCAACCGTAAGTGGTAGAATTGGGCGAGTATTGGACAAGAGCATAGCTACAGTGGTGGTGGGGGGTTGCTGGTGGTTGTGGCTGGTGGTTAAGTGATTTTCCTGTGAAAAATCTCACTGGGGCTTAATAAGAGGAACCCTCCACAAAACCCAACAGAAATGACATTTTCTCAAAATATGGTAAGGTACAGCCCATTGATTATTGATAGTAATTATACAATTTTCCACACTTCCTCCCACCAACCCTACCCCTACGTCTCTGTGGTTTACTGGAAAAGTCTGTGGTATGCTTTCACCAAACTATAAATGTGCAGAGTAGCTTCAGAAGTTTAGATTAGATTTCCTACAATGTGGAAACAGGCTCTTCAGTCCAACAAGTCCACACCGACCCTCCGAAGAGTAACCCACCCAGACCCATTTCCCTCTGACTAATGCACCTAACACTTTGGGCAATTTAGCATGGCAAATTCACCTAATCTGCACATCTTTGGACTATGGGAGGAAACCCATGTAGACACAGGGAGAATATGCAAACTCCACACAGACAATTGCCCGAGGCTGGAATCGAACCTGGGACCCTGGTGCTGTGAGGCAGCAGTGTTAACCACTGAGCCAGCATGCCACCCTGGTTGGGGGAATCAATGAACCAGACAGTCCTCAGTATTATCACAGTTTTAAATATTTGTCTTATAATAGTTTACTCCCATAAGGATCAGAGTCAAAATGTGTGGTGCTGAAAAAGCACAGCTGGTCAGGCAGTATCCGAGGAGCAGGAGAATCGATGTTTCGAGCATAAGCTCTTCATCAGCTCTTCATCCTGATGAAGAGCTTATGCCCGAAACGTCGATTCCCCTGCTCCTCAAATGCTGCCTGACTGGCTGTGCTTTTCTAGCACCACACTTTTTGATTTTGATCTCTAGTATCTGCAGCCCTCACTTTCTCCCATAAGGGTCAGTCATATTTGTATCCTGTTCTGCACTGTGACACTAAGTGTAACAATGGGAATAGAGGAAAATTGTGTTCTCAGTTGTTGGCGCAGCAAATTTGACATGGGGTGAAATGTTCTCTCGCAGTGTGGAGTTGTAGTTGAGTGAAAATCATCATTCTTTCTCAGGAGTTTCTTTTCCAGTCTGTAGCTCTTGTTTGGATTCATGATTAGCGTGGGGGTACCTTGATTAGTGTGTAATATGGATAAGTACATATGGGGCTACAAAGGAATGGAAACATCACCAGAATCTTGTGGTTCATTGTCAGACACAACAACATCTGTGATTCCATGCATGGAAAATATGGCCTTATTGCAGCCTCGAAGGTGGATTGACCTCCTGGACCTTAATCCATTGGGAATAATAGTCAGAAAAGTTGGGAAACACCACCTTAGAAGCATATAAGTCAATATCAAAGTGTCCCCCTGGTCGAGCTGGAAACATAGATTACTGAAAAAGCTCCTCCTGCTCCTGTCTCATGTAGCTCAGGTGGCATTATTGGAAGCCATGTACTCAAGGGAACAATTCAGAATCATAATTAGTGAGGACCTTGGATAAAATGAGGATGTGCTTCATTAAGTCAAATTCACACTGTTGATGCTCATTCTAACACGAGGAGCGATCTTGTTTCAAAGATTGCCTGAGAGGCTTGCTGATTTGAGCGAAGTGTTGTTAGAAATTTTCCACCTGAGGTTACTCTCAGATTTCCCTGAACAGTTGGATTCCATAATGACCTCGGATTTCCTGATAGCTTCTGTTTTCAGCAGGTTTGCTGTGTTCCCTAATGAATGAACAATGTGGGCCTAAAGTATATTTTTCGGTGTAGAGCATTCTTATGTCAAGTTAACAAATTTGATACAAATTCTACTTGATCTGTTCAGTTTAAGAACTGGCACTGTATCAGAGCATCGCATAATCAGATGAGTGATTTTTGAAATTATTTCAGTTTGGCTTGAATCTTTTACCTTGTTTCTGAGAGGTTGTGAAGATCTACGACCTCTCAAGTAGGGCCTCTTGGTTCGAGATCGGTCAAAAGAATCGACAAATGCGGTCTATTCAAAAAGCAAGGGTCATTAGTTTATTGAATTAAGGTACCTTGACGCAATTCTACCCAGCAACACAGAGATTGAAGCTTCTGTGTTCCGTGGTGAAGTTGCGCAATTACATTTGAAAATTACACCTTATTTATATGTTTTTAAAGAAATAGCACAGCCTTAATTACAAGAAAGACCGATCATGTACATTTAAGGCGACATGATTTACAGCAAGTTAATCCAATGATATTTCCTGGGAAAGGGGTCTTAATTACAAGAAAGATCCAATCAACTGTAATAAGGTGACACGATTGAAGACAGGCTAATCCAATGCTATCCTATGCTAAAAGCTATCTTATTTATGTAAACTGTCATGCCATGTACTGGTTCAAGGTTAGTTCAACTAAAGTGTCAATAGTCAGCTTTTGAAAACTCTATTGTCCTCTTATCTTTGAATTTCAGCTTAGTTCTGCAAATCAGCAGTACAGGTTCACAGGCCATTTCATAGTATTCTTTTAAATCGAGAAACCATTTTGAGTAAATAAAATCGACATATAATTGTTGCCTAAATTCAAATTTTAGATCCACAGTTGTAGCACACTCCTGTGTGTGAAAAAGCAGATCAGTTTGGAATCTGCCTTCAGTGTGATGTGGTACAACATGTTCAGTTTCCCTAGGCCTTTGAAGAGTTGCAGGAATTATTGTCTAAACTCTTTTTCTAGTTTTTGACTGACAGTGCATCAACTTTAATGTGAGTGGCAAGCATGTTGAGTTCTAGACAACACAGAGCATTTCCAAAATTTCTTTATCTTTATCTTGTAACATTTCCTGAAACTGACCTTGGATCTTTGGTTGGTTCTTCTGAACTGTACATTAGAAAGTTGAAAGTTCTAAGTGGACTCCCTCAGCCATTTAAAGCTGTCAGACAGAACAGTGACTGCAGCCTGCTTTGACATATGATGAGAGACTGGATTGGTGTTTATATGACTGAGGTTGGACCTCAGAGAAACTTCTAAAATTCTAACAGGATGAGACAGATAAACATAGGAAAGATGTTCCTGATGACTGGGGAGTCCACATTCAAGAGTCACAGTCTAAGGATATGGGATAAACCATTTTAGAACTAAGATGAGGAGAAATTTCTTCAACCAGAGAATGGTGAGACTATGGAATTCTCTGTCACAGAAAGTGGTTCAGGCTTAAACATATTACATAGACCATAGAACAGTACAGCACAGTACAGGCCCTTCAGCCACGATGTTGTGCCAAGCATTGATCTGAATCTAAGATCAACCTAACCTATACACCCCTCAATTTACTGCTGTCCATGTGCTTGTCCAGCAGTCGCTCAAATGTCCCTAATATCTCTGAGGAGAAAGTGAGGACTGCAGATGCTGGAGATCAGAGCTGAAAATGTGTTGTTGGAAAAGTCAGGTCAGGCAGCATCCAAGGAGCAGGAGAATCGACGTTTCGGGCATGAGCCCTTCTTCAGGAATGAGGAGGGTGTGCCAAGCAGGCTAAGATAAAAGGTAGGGAGGAGGGACTTGGGGGAGGGGTGTTGGAAATGCGATAGGTAGAGAGTTGAAGTGTTGAGCCACGGGGTGGTTGGGTTGGTTGGTCTGGGTATCCCAGAGGTGTTCTCTAAAACGTTCCGCAAGTAAGCGGCCTGTCTCCCCAATATAGAGGAGGCTACATCGGGTGCAGCGAATGCAGTAAATGATGTGTGGGGAGGTGCAGGTGAATTTGTGGCAGATATGGAAGGATCCCTTGGGGCCTTGGAGGGAAGTAAGGGGGGAGGTGTGGGCGCAAGTCTCACTTGCTAATGTCTCTGACTCTACTACCACTGCTGGCAGTGCATTTCACACACCCTCCACTCTCTGGATAAAGAACCTACCTCTGACATCTCCTCTAAACCTTCCTCTAATGTGAAAAGCTCTAGCTCAGTAAATCTCTCTACATAAGACATGCCCTCCAATCCAGGCAACATCCTGGTAAATCTGCACCCTCTCTAAAGCATCCTACATCCTGCCTATAATGTGGTGACCAGAACTGGACACAATATTCCAAATGTGGTGTATTCAGGGTTTTATAGAGATACAGCAACACCTCGCAGCTCTTAAACTTAATCCCCCTGTTAATGAAAGCCAAAACACCATATGTCTTCTTAATATCACTATCAACTTGGGTGGCAACTTTGAGGGATCTATGGACATGGACTCTAAGAGCCCTCTGTTTTTCCATATTGCCAAGAATTCTGCCATTATCCAATAATCTGTATTCAAATTCGAATTTCCAAAATGAATCACTTCACACTTTTCCAGGCTGAACTCCATTTGCCACTTCTCAGCCCAACTCTGCATCCTGTCAATGTCTTATTGTAGCCTGCAACAGCCCTTGACACTACCTACAACAGCACCGACCTTTGTGTCATCAGCAAATTTACTAACCCACCCCTCCATTTCTTCATCCAAGTCATTTATAAAAACTACAAGGAGCCAAGGCCCAAGAACAGATCCCTACGGGGCATTACTGGTCACCACCTCAAGGTGGAATACTTTCCATCCACTACCGTTTACTATCTTCTTTTGGCCAGCCAATTCTGTATCCAGACAGCCAAATTTCCCTGTATCCCATACCTCCTATATTAAACATTTTCAAAAAGGATGTAGCTCTTATGGCTAAAGGGATAAAAGGGTATGAGAATGAGAACAGGGTACAGAATTGAATGATCAGCTCTGATCGTATTGAATGGAGAAGCAGACTCAAAGGGTCAAATGGCCGACTCTTGCTCTTACTTTCTACGTTCCTGTGTTCAGTCTAACCTGTGTGCTGTAGCTACTGACAACAAGGTCTCTGCTCCAGAATTGGCTTTCCTTGTCTGTGGTATTCCAAAACCAGTTTAGGTGGGGTCTTTTTTCTACTCTCCCATCCACAATAGATCACAGAAGGTCTATTTCAGGAAGACCGAAAATTAGCTATTGGCACAATTTTTGCACAATTCCCCTGTTGCTGCTGTGGCATGCTTTTGGTTTCAATACCTTAAGGCAACTTCTCCCTCATTCAGCCTGTCTGGAATCCTGTATCATCCGGAAGGTCTTGGGTGGATTTGGCTGAATCCATTACTCATTCAAGTAGAAGTCAATTGCCTGCAGTGTTCTGTGTTGGTTAGCAGACAGGTCCATCATTCAGGTTTACTTTAGAGTGTACTGATGAGGCTGTATACTGCTCTGGTAAGGTCTCATTAGGAATAATAAACATAGAACATAGAACATTACAGCACAGTACTGACCCTTCGGCCGCCAATGTTGCGCCGCCCTGTGAAACCAATCTGAGGCCAATCTAAATGACACTATTCCATTTTTATCCATATGTCTATCCAACGATCATTTAAATGCTGTTAAAGTTGGCAAGTCGACTACTGTTGCAGGAAGTGTGTTCAATGTCCCTACTACTCTCTGAGTAAAGAACTTAGCTTTGACGTCTGTCCTATATCTATCACTCCTCAATTTAAAGCTATGTCCCCTCATGCTGGCTATCACCATCCGAGGAAAAAGGCTCCACCCTATCTAACCCTCTCATTATCCTATATGTCTCAATTAAGTCATCACTTCTCTCTCATGAAAACAGCCTCAAGTCCTTCAGCCTTTCCTCATAAGACATTCCCTCCACATCAAGCAACATCCTAGTAAATCTCCTCTGAATCCTTTCCAAGGCTTCCACATCCTTTCCATAGTGCGCTGACCAGAACTGTATGCAATTCTCCAAGTGCAGCCACACCAGAGTTTTGTACAGCTGCAGCATGACCTCATGACTCCAAAACTCAATCTCTCTGCCAATAAAAATTAACACACAGTATGCCTTCTTAACAAGGTAAAAACAATGACTGCAGATGCTGGAAACCAGATTCTGGATCAGTGGTGCTGGAAGAGCACAGCAGTTCAGGCAGCATCCAACGAGCAGCGAAATTGACGTTTCGGGCAAAAGCCCTTCATCAGGAATAAAACCCTATCAATCTGGATGACAACTTTCAGGGATCTGTGTACATGGACACAAGATCTCTCTGCTCATCTATACGACCAAGAATCTTAACATTAGCTCAGTACTCTTTATTACTGTTGCTCCTTCCAAACTGAATCACCTTACACTTTTCCGCATTAAACTCTATTTGCGAGCTCTCAGCCCAACTCTGCAGCTTATCAAGATCCCTCTGTAACCTGCAACATCTTGCATCACTATCCACAGATCTACCGACTTTAGTGTCATCTGCAAATTTACTAACCCATCCTTTTATGCTCTCATCTAGGTCATTTATAAAAATGACAAACAGCAGTGGCCCCAAAATAGATCCTTGCGGTACCCCATTAGTAACAGAACTCCAGGATGAACATTTTCCATCAACTACCACCCTCTATCCTCTGTCAGCTAGCCAATTTCTGATCCAAACTGCTAAATCCCCCTCAATCCCATGTCTCTGTATTTTGTGCAAGAGCCTACTTTAGGGAACCTTGTTAAATGCCTTACTGAAATCCACATACACCACATCAACTGCTTTACCCTCATCCACCTGTTTGGTCACCATCTTAAAGAACCCAATAAGGCTTGTGAGGTATGACCTATCCTTCACAAAACCATGTTGACTCTCCTTAATCCTCTCTGGATGATTATAAATTCTATCTCTTATAACCTTTTCCAACACTTTACCCACAACTGAAGTAAGGCTCACTGGTCTATAATTACCAGGGTTGTCTCTACTCTCCTTCTTGAACAAGGGGACAACATTTGCTATCCTCCAATCTTCTGGTACTGTTTTTGTAGACAATGACAACATAAAGATCAAAGCCAAAAGCTCTGTAATCTCCTCTGGGGTTCCCAGAGAATCCGAGGATAACTCCCATCTGCCCCAGGGTACTTACCTATTTTCACACTTTCCAGAATCGCTAACACCACCTCGTTGTGAACCTCAATCCCGTCTAGTCTAGTAGCCTGTATCTCAGTATTCTCCTCAACAACATTGTCTTTTTCCAGTGTGAATACTGATGAAAAATATTCATTTAGCGCTTCTTCTATCTCTTTGGACTCTGCACACAACTTCCCACTACTGTTCTCAATTGGCCCTAATCTTACTTGAGTCATTCTTTTATTCCTGATGCACCTATAGAAAGATTTAGGGTTTTCCTTGATCTTATCTGCCAACGATTTCTCATGTCCCCTCCTGGCTCTTTTTAGTACTCTCTTTAGATCTTTCCTGACTAGCTTGTAACTCTCGAGCGTCCTAACTGAGCCTTCAAATCTCATCCTAACAAAACCCTTCTTCTTCCTCTTAACAAGAGATTCAACTTCTTTCATAAACCATGGCTCCTTCACTTGACCACTTCCTCCCTAATTGACAGGTTCATACTTATCAAGGATACGCAGTAGCTGTTCCTTGAATAAGCTCCACATTTCAATTGTGCCCATCCCTGCAGTTTCCTTCCCCATCCTATGCATCCTAAACCTTACCTAATTGCCTTTCCCCCAGCAATAACTCTTGCCCTGCGTTATATACTTATCCCTTTTCATTGCTAAAGTAAACATAACTGAATTATCACTATCACCAAATTGCTCACCCAACTCCAGAAATAACACCTGGCCAAGTTCATTACCCTGTATCAAATCCAATGTGGCCTCACCCTTTGTTGGCTTGTCTACGTACTTTGTCAGGAAACTATCCTGCACACATTGAACAAACATTGACCCAGCTAAAGTATTCAAACTATAGCATTTCCAGTCAATATTTGGCAAGTTAAAGTCCCTTATAACAACTATCCTGTTACCCTCGCTCCTTTCCAGAATTGGTTTTGGTATCCTTTCCTGTACATCTCTGGAATTATTTGGAGAGCTGTAGAGAACTGCCAACAGAGTAGCCTCTCTTTTCCTGTTTCTAACCTCAGCCCATACTACCTCAGTAGATGAGTCCTCAAATGTCCTTTCTGCCACCATAATAATCTCCTTGACTAACAATGCCACACCTCCCCCTCTTTTACCATCTTCTCTGTTAGACAATAGACAATAGACAATAGGTGCAGGAGTAGGCCATTCAGCCCTTCGAGCCTGCACTGCCATTCAATATAATCATGGCTGATCATTCCTAATCAGTATCCTGTTCCTGCCTTATCTCCATAACCCTTGATTCCACTATCTTTGAGATCTCTATCCAACTCCTTCTTAAATGAATCCAGAGAGTGGGCCTCCACTGCCCCCTGTAGCAGAGCATTCCACACAGCCACCACTCTCTGGGTAAAGAAGTTTCTCCTGAGCTCTGTCCTAAATGGTCTACCCCCGTATTTTTA
>NC_057723.1:28616997-28642167 GCF_004010195.1 Chiloscyllium plagiosum | reverse complement strand
TACGAGCCAGACACACCAGAGTCGTTGACCTCCCACATCAAGCACGTAGCGCACTGAACCAGCTGGGCAGTCATGTCTTCACTCTCTTCAACTGTGGTGTAATCACTTCACTCAACCTCCTTGTCAAAGAGTCCTGAGATGAAGCCTCACTCCTCGAACTAAACTTCCTTAGACCCTCTTTTTGTGGCACGTCTGTGGACTCTTAATTAAGGTTAGAGGAGGAGGGAGGGAGGGAGACCCTACTTTTTCTTACTGAAACATCGAAATCCCGGAACCAGGAACAACTATTCCTGACTCTGCTATATCCATGTCTCCGAAATGGCCACATCATCGAAGAGCCAGATACCCAACCTATGCTGCACGTTTTCCCACCTTATTCTGGATGCTCCTGGCATTGAAGTAGACACACTTCAAACCACCTTCCTGCTTGCTGGTCAACTCTTGCAACCTTGAAACCTCCTGGACACTGGAGTTACAATTTAGGTTCCTATCCCCCTGCTGAATTAGTTTAAACCCTCCCAAAGACCATTTGCTAAATCTCCCCTCCCCCACCCCAGGGTATGGGTACCCCTCAAGCTCAGATGTAAATCATCTTGTTTGTAGAGGTCCCACCTACCCCAGAATGAGCCCCAATTATCCAGGTATCCGAAACCCTCTCTCCTGCACCATCCCTGTAGCCAAGTGTTCAACTCCTCTCCTGTCTCTCCTTATTCCTTGCCTCGCTAGCACGTGGCGTGAGCAGCATAATGGACGTAAGAACTCTGCTTGTTTTAGCTCTAAGCTTCCATCCTACCTCATTAAATTTCTGCCTTAAATCCCCATCTCTCTTCCTATCTATGTCATTAGTACTTATGTGGACAACAACTTGGGGCTGTTCCCTCTCCCCCTCAAGGATCCCAAAAACATAATCTGAGACATCATGAATCCTGGCACCTGGGAGGCAATGCACCAACATTGAGTCTCTCTTGTTCCCACAGAACCTCCTATCTGTCCTCCTAACTATGGAGTCCCCAATGATTATTGCTCTGCTCCTGTACCCCCTTCCCTTCTGAGCAACAGGGACAGACTCTGTGCCAGAGACCTGTGCCCCATGATGTACACCTGGTTAGTTGTTCCCCCAACAGTATCCAAAACAGTATACTTGTTGTTGAAGGGAACAGCCACAGGAGTTCCCTGCACTGCCTGCTGGTTCCCTTTATTTAACCCATTTGCCTTTTTCTTGCACCTGAGGTGTGATTACCTCCCTGTAACTTCTCTTAATAACCCCCTCCACCTCCCGAATGATCCAAAGTTAATCCAGTTCCTTCTCCAGTTCCCTAACCCAGTTTTCGAGGAGCTGGAGTGGGTGCACTTCCCACAGATGCAGTCAGTGGGGACACTATTGGTGACCCTTACCTCCCACATCCTGCAGGAAGGACATTCAACTGCCCGAACCTCCATTCCCACTAATCTAAATTCCCAAAGGGACTGTAGAAAAACAAAGAATAAAATAAAATGAGTTACCTTACCAATCTGGCACACAGAACCCTTTTATTTTGGTTAGAGGAGGAGGATGGGTGGGAAATACTATCTAAATAGTTTTTCGGGTAATGCAACTGCTCAAATATATTACTTCACTTACTTAGCAGTCCCTTGTCTGCTCCTGCTCAGCGTGGGGTCCTTCTATTCACGAGGTAAGTTTTTAAATCAATGATTCACCTTCCCATCAGCCTCCGGTCATCACTCCCACTCTTCCTGCTACTGAAACAAAAATGGAGGTCTCTGATACTCAAGGTAAATATTTAAATCAGTGATTCATCTTCCTGTCAGCCCCTAGTCAATGCTCCTGCTCTTCCTGCTGCTGAAACAAAAACATTGTGAGCAGTTTTGGGCCCCGTATCTAAGGAAGGATGTGCTAGCCTTGAAATGGGCCCAGAAGGGGCCAAAAGCTGTTTCCAAGAAAGATCCCATGGATGAAGGGCTTGTCATATGTGGAGTGGTTGAAATCACTGGGTCTATATTTGATGGAGTTTAGAAAGATATGGGGAATTGGATTGAAACTTACAGACTGCTGAGAGGCCTGGATAGAATGGATGTGAAGAAGATGTTTCCATGGTAGGAGCAACTAGGACCTGAGAGCACAGCCTCAAAGTAAAGGAACAACCCTTCAGAACTGAGATGAGGAGGAGTTTCTTCTGCCAGGGGGTGGTGAATCTGTGGAACTCATTGCTGCAGAGGGTCGTGGAGGCCAAGTCATTGAGTGTATTTAACACAGAGATGGATAGGTTCTTTACTGGTAAGGGGATCAAGGGTTAGGAAGACAAGACAGGAGAATGGAGTTAAGAATGATATCAGCCATGATCAAATAGCAGAGAAGACTTAATGGGCTGAATGGCCTAATTACGCTCCTGTGTCTTATGGTCTTATGGTCTACTATACCATCACAGAACTTAATATTAGTCTCTCCATGCCACTTAGCTCCAGTTCCTTGGGTTTGTCATTGCTGTTAACATGTAGTAGATTCATGTAGATGAACATAGACAGACTGTATTAAATATGGTATTTTAAGAAAGGACGTCCTCTGGAGCTTTGCTAATTCTGGCTTCAGTACCTTGTGTTCTGAAGCCACAGAATGGAAACAGACACTTCGGTCCAACTCATCCATGCTGGCCAAATATCCTAACCTAATCTCATCCCATTTGCCAACATTTGGCCCAAATCCTTCTAAACCTTTCCTAATCATGTACCCACCCACTTGCCTTTTAAATGTTGTAATTGTACCAGCCTCCACCACTTCCTCTGGCAGCTCATTCCATACATGCACCACCCTCTGTATGAAAAAGTTGCCCCTTAGGTCCCTTTTATATCTTTCCCCTCACCCTAAGCCATTCTGGACTCCCCCACACCAGGGAAAAGTCCTTCTCTATTTGCCCTATATATGCCCCTCATGCTTTATAAACCTCTCTAAGGTCTCCCCTCAGCCTCCAATGCTGCAGGGAAAACAGCCCCAGCCTATTCAGCCTCTCCCTATTGCTCAAATCGTCCAACCCTGGCAACATCCTTGTAAATCTTTTCTGAACTCTTAAAGTTTCACAATATCTTTCTGATAGGAAGGAGACCAGAATTGCACGCAATATTCCAAAAGTGGCATAATCAACGTCCTGTACAGCTGCAACATGACCTCCCAACTCCTATACTCAATGCTCTGTCCAATAAAGGAAAGCATACCAAATGTATTCTTCACTATCCTGGGGATAGTGTCTACCTGCAACTTCACTTTCAAGGAATTATGAACCTGCACTCCAAGATCTCTTTGTTCAGCAACACTCCCTAGGACCTCATTATTAAGTGCATAAGTGCATAAGTCCTGCCCTGATTTGCCTTTCCAAAATGCAGCCCCTCACACAAACCCCATCTGCCACTCCTCAGCCCACTGGTCCATTTGATCAAGATCCCGTTGTACTCTGAGGTAACCTTCTTTGCTATGCACTACACCTCCAATTTTGTAAACTTACTAATGATACGTCAAATGTTCACATCCAAATCATTCATATAAAAGATGTAAAGCAGTTGACTCAGCACTGATCCTTGTGGCACTCCATTGGTCACAGCTCTTTAGTCTGAAAAACAACCCTCCACCACCTTCTGTCTTCTACCTTTGAGCTAGTTCTGTATCCAAATGGCTAGTTATCCCTGTATTCCATGAGATCAAACCCTAGTAACCGGTCTCCTGTGGGGAACCCTGTTGAACGCCTTACTGAAGTCCATATTGATCACGTCCACTGCTCTGCCCTCATCAATCCTCTTTGTTACTTCTTCAAAAAACTCAACCAAGTTTGTGAGACATGATTTCCCACGCACAAAGCCATGCTGACTATCCCTAATCAGTCATTGCCTTTCCAAATACATGTAAATCCTGTCCCTCAGGATTCCCTCCAACACCTTGCCCATCACTGACATCAGGCTCACTGGTCTATGGTTTCCTGGCTTTTCCTTACCACCATTCTTAAATAGTGGCACCACATTAGACAACCTCCAGTCTTTCTAGCACCTCACTTGTGACTATCGATGATACAAATATCTCAGCAATCACTTCCCTAGTTTCCCACAGAGTTCTAGGGTATTCTCTCCCAAGTTACTCTTTTGCCCTTAATGTATATATAAAATCCCTTTGGATTCTCCTTAACCCTATTTGCTAAAACAATGTCATGTCCCCTTTTTACCCTCTTGACTTCCTCTTAAGTATTCTCCTCCATCCTTCATACTCTTCTAAGGATTCACTCAATCTTTCCTGTCTATACCTAACATATGCTTCCTTCTTTTTCTTAACCAAAACCTCAATTTCTCTAATCATCCACTATTCCCTACACTATTAGCCATTCCTTTCACCCTAACAAGAATATACTATCTCTCGACTCTTGATATCTCATTTTCAAAAACTTCCCATTTTCCAGTCATCCCTTTACCTGTGAACATCTGCCTGCAATCAACTTGTAAAAGTTCTTGCCTCACCTTCAAAATTGGCTTCCTCCAATTTAGAGCTTGAACTTACAGATCTGGTCTATCCTTTTCCATCACTCTTTTAAAACTAATAGAATTATGGTCAGTGGCCCCAAAGCGCTCCCCCACTGACACCTCAGTCACCTGCCCTGCCTTATTTCCCAAGAGTAGGTCACATTTTGCACCTTCTCTCATAGCTACATCCACATACTGAATCAGAAAACTTTCTTAGACACACTAAACAAATGCCTCTCCATCTAAACCCTTAACAATATGGCAGTCCCAGTCTATGTTTGGAAAGTTAAAATCCCTTACCATAACCACGCTATTATTCTTACTGATAACTGAGATACCCTTACAAATTTACTTCTCAATTTCCTGCTCACTATTGGGAGGTCTATAATGCAATCCCAATAAGGTGATCATCCCTTTCCTATTTCTCAGTTCCACCCAAATAACTTCCCTGGATGTATTCCCAGGAATATCCTCCCGAAGTATAGCCGTAATCAAAAACGCCACTCCCTCTCCTTTTTTGCCTCCCTTTCTATCCTTCCTGTAGCATTTGTATCCTGGAACATTAAGCCGCCAGTCCTGTCCATCCCTGATATCCCAGTCCTATGTTCCTAACCATGCCCTGAGTTCATCTGCCTTCCCTATTAGGCCTCTTGCATTCAAATAAATTCAGTTTAATTTATCAGTCCTACCTTGCTCTCTGCTTTGTTCCTGCCTGTCCTGACTGTTTGACTCACTCCATTTCTCAATTGTACAGTCTTACATTGATCTCTTTCCTCACTATTTCCCTGGGTTCCATCCCTCCCACCTTACTAGTTTAAATCATCCAGAGCAGCTCTAGCAAATCTCCTTGCCAGTATATTAGTCCCATGACAATTCAGGTGCAATCTGTCCTTCTTGTACAGGTCACTTCTATGCCAGAAATGATTCTAGGGCAGCATGGTGGCTCAGTGGTTTACGCTGCTGCCTCATAGCGCCAGGGAGTCGGGTTCGATTCCAACCTCAGGCAACTGTCTGTGTGGAGCTTGCTCATTCTCTCCGTGTTAGATGCATTAGTCAGCGATAAATATTGGTTAGGGGTCTGGGTGGCATACTCTTCGGAGGGTTGGTGTGGACTTGTTGGGCCGAATGGCCTGTTTCCACACTGTAGGTAATCTAATCTAATGATCCAAAAATGTGAAACCTGCTCCAGCTCCTCAGCACCAGGAATAATCCAGATATTACTACCCTCAAGGACCTCCTTTTTAAATTCCTGCCTAACTTTCTATATTCTCCTTTCAGAATCCCATTTTTTTCCCTTCCTATGTGAGTAGTTCCAATGTGTACAGTGACCTCCTGCTGGTCCTTTTCCCCTTTAAGGACATTCTGCACCCTCTCCGAGATATCCTTGATCCTGGCACCAGAGAGGAAACACATCATTCTGATTTTTCACTGTTGGCCGCAGAAATGTCTATGCCTCTATCCTCAGTAGTTGTCCTGATAATAGTTAAATGAACCTTTTACTTCACAAAGGTAATTAATAAAGGGATAATCATTGTCAGCTCTGTAATTGCAGAAGTATTGTTAGAGAATGGAAGTGGTTCATGTTCAGAAGAAAAATCTGGTGCGTTGTGATATGCGAATGGATCAAGACGAGCACCCAGTGATTTGGAGTGGGCTGGAGGTGAGGGACCATTACTACATTTCCAAATAGGCCTTGGATATTGCCCTTGGTTTTGACTTAATTTTGCTCTAATTGTATGTGGGTAAGATTTGTAGAATAACAGATTTGACATTTACAAGGAGGTGGAGAGAGGCTGAAAACAACAAAGAAGTCTGACAAGGAATGGGACCTGGTGTTCATGCTGAATTTGAATGTAGGCTCTCTTTACATCTTGTTGCCTCATTTCTCACCTGGCAGTTGTCCAAGTGGACAGATTGGACAGTCAGCAGGAGGGAACAGCAACAGCAGAAAGCTACACCTGGGAATCCATGGGCATAGATCCTGCTGATTAGGAGGTTGGGAATGTTCAAGAAGTGAAATGTGGGCAGCAGGAACACCCAGACATTGGTGAAATGAGCATGGGAAAGAGGGAAGATGAGCACAGAGATTGTGAGCTGTGGGGCAGTGGAATAATACTTCAGGAGGAAGAGAGGTGATTCTGGAAGGGAGCCAGGAGACCAGCTGAGCTGAGAAGACAGACTATGGTGATCAGCTGAGGGAGGGATCAGTGGAGGCAGAAGAAGGGAGCTTCTCGAGATGTGGGGGTGGGGCAAAATATTCTAATGATTTATGGTTGTTCTGGTAGGTTGAGAAGAGAACTCATCAATTGGGAATGGAGTGATCAGGGCCTGAGGTGAGAGAGTATTTCTTCTTTCCTTGCCTCACAAGTTGCTCTGGACCTCTCACCAAATCAATTCCAGACCCCTGCGTTAACCATGCTGCCAAAATCAGTTTTATATTTATAAAATTACATGTTGGGGTTTCTTTCTAACTTCCTACTTAACCCACCTTCTCTGACTGTTGTGGCTAATATTTTTTAAGCACTTTTTAGATTTTGATGATTTTAAGCTTAGAATCTATCCTTCATTAAATGTCCTCTGCCACCATAAATTAAGCAACTCAATGGAGGAGGAGGCTCCATAAATATCCCCATCTTCAATGATGGACAAGCCCAGCACATCAATGCAAAAGATAAGGCTGAAGCTTTCAAAGAAATCTTCAGTCAGAAGTGCCAAGTGGATGATCCAACTCGGCCTCCTTTACTGGTCCCCAGCATTGCAGATACTTGTCTTCGGTCAATTTGATTCACTCCGCGTAACATCCAGAAACAGTTGGAGACACTGGATACTGCAAAAGCTACAGGCCCTGACAACATTCTGGCAATAGTACTAAAGACTTGAGCTCCAGCACTTTCCATTTCCCTAATCAAGCTGTTCCAGTACGGTTTAAACACTGGTATCTACCCAAAAAATGTGGAAAATTGCCCAGGTATGTCCTGTACATAAAAAGCAGGACAATTCAACCTGGACAATTACTGCTCCATCAGTCTACTTTCAATCATCAGTAAAGTGATGGAGGGTGTTATCAACAGTGCTATCAAACAGCACCTGCTCAGCAATAACCTGCTCAGTGATGCGCAGTTTAGGTTCCACCAGGGCCACTCAGCTTCTGACCTCATTACAGCCTTGTTTCAAACATGGACAAAACAGCTGAATTCCAGAGTTGAGGTGAGAGTGATAGTCCTTGACGTCAAGGCTGCATTTGATTGAATGTGGCATCAAGGAGCCCTAGCAAAACTGGAATCAATGAGTATCAGGAGGCAAGCACTCCACTGGTTGGTATCTTATCTGGCACATAGGAAGATGGTCGTGGTTGTTGGAAGTCAGTCATCTCAGCTCCAGGACACTTCTGCAGTAGTTTCTCAGGGTAGGGTCCTCAGCTTAACCATCTTCAGATGCCTCATCAATGACCTTCCATCCATCATAAGGTCAGAAGTGGTGATGTTTCCAGTGATTGCACAATATCTAGCACCATTCATAATTCCTCAGATAATGAAGCAGTCCATGTCCAAATGCAGCAAAATCTGGACAAATCCAGGCTTGGGCTGACAACTGGCAAATAACATTCATACGACACAAATGCCAGGTGATGACCATCACCGATAAGAGACAATCTAACCACCGACCCATGACATTCAGTAGTGTTACCATCACTGAATCCCCCACTGTCAACATCCTGGGGGCCAGAATTGACCTGAAATTTCATCAATCCTGATTAAGAGCTTATGCTTGAAGCGTTGACTCTCCTGCTCCTTGGATGTGCCTGATGGGCTGTGTTTTTCCAGCACCACACTTTTTGACCCAGAAACTCAGCTGGACTCACAGTGGTTACAACAACAGATCAGAAGCTAGGAATAGTGCGGCAAGTAACTTGCCTTCTGACTCCCCAAAGCCTATCCACTATCTACAAGGCACAAGTTAGGAGTGTATTGGAATATTCCCCACTTGCCTGGGTAAGTGCAGCACCAACAACGCTCAAGAAGCTTGACACCATCCAGGACAAAGCAGCTTGCTTGATTGGGACTGTGTCCACAAGCATCCACTCCCTCCACCACCGAATGCTCAGTCACAGCAGTGTGTATTATCTACAAGATGCACTGCAGAAATTCACTAAAGATCCTCAGACAGTGCCTTCCAAACCCACGACCACATCCATCTAGAAGGACAAGGGCAGCACATGTCTGGGAAAACCATTACCTTCAAGTTTCCCTCCAAGCCACTCACCATCCTGATTTGGAAATATATTGCCGTTCCCTCACTGTCGCTGCGTCAAAATCCTGGAATTCCCTCCCTAATGGCAATGTGGGTCAACCCACAGCAGATGGACTGAAGCAGTTCAAGAAGACAGCTCACCATCACCCTCTCAAAGGCAACTAGGGATAGGCAATAAATGCTGGCCCAGCTCGTGACACTCACATCCCACAAGTGAATAAATAAAAGGTCGTTTGGGAGGATTAGTTGGGATTGTATTTTTTTCATTTCATCCACCTTTCATCATGAAATGAGTATGTATCACAGGAACTGCCAGACTCAAAGCTTGGATTAGCGACAAGATGTTAAAGGCCAGCTAGAGATTTTGACATCCCGTCTGTTCAGGGTGCTTTAATCATGAAAGCAATCCATTAGTCACACAAGGTCCCTGCATTGTCACAGTGCACAGATCATAAAGATCATCCATCTTTTGTACATTATATTTATTGATGTCCATCTGTTGTATCTGTTACTTCATACAGACAGCTGCCAGGAAGATACATAACTGTGAATTCTGAACTTAAAATGGGGCTGATAATAGACATTTGCTATCATATCATATTAGAAATAGATTATTGGACTTATTCACTGACAGACCATGAGCAAATGCACCACAACAGGCTGCATTCTTCGAAAGGCTCAATGGGTACTTTTCAAAGTTAATGTCAAAATCAATATGATAATGGCTGGGATGAATCTATCGGCTCTTCTTATGCTTAAGAAGAGGATCTGGAGTTAGTTAACACACTCAGTGCATTTTAGATTAATCAAATCATTGTACCCATTTCTAATTTGAGAGATGCTGGAAAGCCCACTAGTCGCGAATAGAAATATGTCTTTCTCAAAAGTTTTTTCTTAGGTATAGTAAGAAATACAGCCTCTACAGTCTTCCCGAGGACATAAGCATTATTAGAGATCCCAGTTTTGTATTTGACCTTCTTGCTGTTCTTGATCCAAGATGGAAAAGCTAATTTCAACACCACCTTGGGTTCTGTCCATCACTTTTTAATCTTTTCCATTTGCCTTCTTTTGAATATCATAGAACTGGTTATATCTCATCTCTGTTGCATAATCTGAGGCTTTTCCTACAAATAATTGAGGCTGGATTTTACATTTGCAAATTGGGACTGCTACAGTCCGACACATATGTAAAATCTAGCGTCATGACATTATACTACAAACTCAATATCACTGTGCTGGTCCAATATTTCAAGGTAATAGAGCAGGTGCTGCAATCAGCAGCCTTCTGATAATTTTTAATACCTTATCAGCAAGTATTTAAACCTGTTTATAAACCATTGAACTGGACTAAAACATTTCCTACGGCATAATCCACCTCTGTTTTTTATTCGCGAACTGTTGACAGGGCAAATATAATAAAGGCTACAAGTGATCCTGTGGCTGACTGTAGTGGTAAGGTCTGCTGCTGAAAGTTGGGAGACTGATGGAGTTTATCATTTTTTAAATTAGATTTCAATCTATATTAGAATGTTTCCTCAGGGAAGGGGGCAAAAAGAAACTGCTTCACATCAGCATTGAGCTTTGCATCATTTGTGTTATGTATTGCTGTCTCCTAACGGAACTGTCCATTCTATTGGAGGCACCCCTTCCAGTGAGGAGAGGGAGATGGAGAAGAAGGAGGGTAACTGGCCAGAAACAGGGGTACTGTGATGCATCATGAGGTGCAGCAATGTATGCATGCTGCTGTGGACCAAGAAACTGCAGAGGAAAGATAGCAGCATCGGCAGACAGATAGATGAAAATACCACCCTATTTTCTGAGTCTACAGAGCTAGGCTATCTTACTGACAGAGGTCAGATTTACAGTGTCTCCAAAGTCTGCATCAATCAAGGGAGACAGTCATGTATGTCCGTAATATGCTTTCTAGGAAAATAGTTCTTGTGGAAGATAATGCTTTTGAAAGTAGAGAGGCTGGTCTAATGGTATCTTTGCTTGACTATTGAGCCAGAGACCTAGGTGATGTTTTGAGGACCTGAATTTGAATCCCACCATGGCAGAAGGTGGAATTTGATATTAAATAATAAACAAAACAGGAAATAAGAATTTAACCAGGAAACCATTGTTAATTGTCATTAAAACATCTAGGAGAAAGTGAGGACTGCAGATGCTGGAGATCAGAGCTGAAAATGTGTTGCTGGAAAAGCGCAGCAGGTCAGGCAGCATCCAAGGAGCAGGAGAATTGACGTTTCAGGCATGAGCCTGAAGAAGTGCTCATGCCCGAAACGTCGATTCTCCTGCTCCTTGGATGCTGCCCGACCTGCTGCGCTTTTCCAGCAACACATTTTCAGCTGTCATTAAAACATGTCTGGTTCACTAATGCCCTTTACGGAAGAAAACTGTCATCCTTATCCACTGCTGGCCTACACATGACTCCATATCCACAGTAATGTAGTTGACTCTTAACTGCCCTCCAGCCAATTAAATGACTGCCCAGACAGTAACACACACATCATTTGAATGAATAAAACAAAAGAGGATCGAATGTTGGAGACTGCATTAAATTCCAACCTGAATCTGCCATATTGACTTGGCTGGTTATAGAGCAGGACATTTTCTGACTTTTTTGAGTGCAAACATATAGCCAAAGATTTCTTCATAAAGTTCTAGTGTTCAGCTTACTGATATAAATTATACCTGATTATCAGCATACAGTAAACAATATCTTGTTATGATCCTACAGTGGTTGTCTTTTACCACTGCAAACTAAACAGGTCCTTTAACCCATTCAAGGAAAGAGGAATGTTTTGAGTATTATTCTTCTATGCACAAAAACCACAAGTGATTGGTGGAGGTCATTATTACTTAATACCACAAGGTATAACGTTGAAAAAAAAAACAATAGAACCAGGAGAAGAAATTTCCAACAAACCAAATGACTTTACATCTTTAAAGACTTCACTACTTTAAGAACTATTCATTCAGACAGTTAGCAGCAACAAGCATTTGAACAGCCAAGCAGTCAGCACGAACCAAAAAGGGAAATAAAAACAGTATTGAGGCATTATTCAGACCTGGTAAGAAAAGCAGAGGAAGCAATGCGGACTAGAAAGAGCTTAAGGACTCAACACACTGAGCAGTCAAAGGTTCCATTGGGAAGCAAGGATCTGTAGGAGCATTCTGAGTTAGAGGTTTGGCTAGGAACCAAAAGTATCCAATTTCTATGGGTAACGTTGAAAATATCTGTTGGGGAAGGGGAAAATCTTCAAAGTACCAGCAGAAAAATCAGACTGAGAATGGCAGGTGTTAAAAAAAAGAGTACTTACATCTCACAATGAATATTATTACCAGAGTGAGCTGACATCAGAAGGCACAGTTGTGGTAGAGAAATTAAGAGCCAAATAGTCATTTTGAGCTGAGGTCGCAGTATTTGGAACATCACAAAGCAGAATTAAGGGAAAAACGAGACAATTTAAAAGCTAAAGCAGACAGAGTTTTAACACAAAAAGTTAGTTGCAAAGCTTTTAAGGCCATGACAAGAGTTTAGGATTTACAATATAAACTATGGTTCTGTGCAGGATGAATTCATTAAGGCTGAAGGCACAAGTATATAATTGGGGAAGTTATGGAAAAGCCATGCATCGTGCATTAGCCATTATACCTGCAGAAGGCAGAAACCTCTACTTTGATTGCAGAAGTACAGGAAAATCTAGTAAGGAGAAAAAATATACAGCATTAGTATTTAACAGAATTAAAAGCTAAAATAAAGGAAAATAACACAGCAATATTATACTCCATGGTTGATAGGCTTTTAGACAATGAAAATAAAGTAGCATTGCTATTTCCAGAAGTAACAGACAATAGAAGCGATGTTTATTGTGCATCTTCAGCATTATCCGACACAGAGATATGATTTGCAATTCTAGAAAAAGAAGCATTCTCTGTTATAAGGGCATGTGTAAAATTCTCAGGCAACATCACTGGTCTGATTTCCACTGGTTTGGTTTGGATGACCACCAAGTCTTAATTTCCTTGCTCAATGAGGAGGATGTAAGAATGTCTCCTCGAATGTCGATGTCGATTGAGAGTGATGAGATTTGCATCTGACACCAGTTATGTATGATATCAATGCGAACAACAACAACCTCTGCAGCAACTATTGATAATCTTGTTGAAGAAATCAATTCATGAATCTTTGGCACAATGGCCATCAAAGGAAAAAAAATCATCAGGCACAGATTAAGAACCAGAATGCATTATAATTCATCAATATTGTACATAGGCTAAGTCAGAATAATGAGTTGCTGATTTCATCATGAAAACTTATTTTGGGCGTAGAAAATAATTTAATGCTGTCAAAGAGATATAGGTTTATGGTGAGAGATTTATTCATTCCAATTTCACTTAGAAAAAATATGTTCGTGAAAAAGAAGAATGTAAAGGTCACTTTAATATCACCAAATGTTGAGCAAGTGCTCAGTCATCAGTTTGGTGGCCCAGAATTTCAAAGAATGTTGAAGAAATAGTTTCTAATTGTCAAATATGTATCATATACCAACTGGAGCAGAGAGAACCATAGATGGCAACTAAATTTCTAACCAGGCCATAAGAAAGGATGGAATGGGTTGAGTTGTCTTCAAAGTGATATTTGCCAGTCATTTGCGACTTTTCAAGAAGGATTGCTGTTAAAAAGTCGTATAATGCGACTACAGAAATAATAATTAGACCATTGAAAGGTATTTTTGCACGTTGTGGCAAAAATGTAGTTGTTTCTGATGAAAAACTACAATTTGCAAATTACTAGTTCAAGTGCCTTACAAAAAGTTGTGGATTGAAAGAAATCATGAGTTCTTTCAGATCTCCTCAGTCTAATGGTGAAGTTGAACATAGTGTCAACACTATCAAATCAATTTCAAAAAGATGAAGACATTCAAATTGCATGATTGAACTACAGTTCCTTTTCATTGCAATATGGACCTTCCAAATTACTGTTGGGAAGAAAACTAAACTTCCTTTTCTATCTAGTTAAAAATCACACAACACCAGGTTATAGTCCAACAGGTTTAATTGGAAGCACTAGCTTTCGGAGCGCTGCTCCTTCATCAGGTGGTTGTCTATTCTGAAGATTACAACCAAAGGATTACCAGAGATTTCAAACAGAAAGGGGCTTTATAAAAGGAAACAAGCCCAGAATTATAACAAAAAATATCACACTAAGATTTCTCTAAAGCAGTGGGAAGTTCAAAAAGCACATGGCTGTGTGTTCAAAACAGGGAAGGCATAGTCACCCAGAATCAATAAAAATCAACAAAAATCTGGCATAATACATGCAGCAGAAGGTACTGAAATGACTTGAAAAGAATATTACTCTAATACATCAGAAACATCTATCTGAAATATACTGGAATGAACCAGATGTTGTACCTGATGTCTGAGAGGAATGTCAGAAACTGAGAAGCTTCACACCTCCAGAAGACTATCCAAGTCAAGAACCAATTTTATTTTTTAATCATTCATGGGGGTGTGGGCATCACTGGCTGACAAGCATGAATTGCATGCCCCTAGCTGCCCATGAGAAGTCTGTGGTGAACTGCCTTTTTAAACCCTTGCAGTCCATGTGCTGTAAGTTGATCTACAATATCCTTAGGGTGGTAATTCTTAGAATTTGATCCAGCAACAGTGAAAGAACAGTGATTTATTTTGAAGTCAAAATGGTGAATGATTTGGAGAGGAACTTGAAGATGACGGTGTTCCTATGTATTTGCTGTCCTTGACTACCTGGATGGAAATGGTTGTGGTTTTGGAAGGATCTTTGGTGTAATTCTGCAGTAAAACTAGTAGATCATACATATTTCTGCTACTGAATATTGTGGTGGATGGAGTGGATCTGGTGCCAATCAAGCAAGCTACTTTGTCCTTGATGGTGTCAAGCTTCTTGGATATTGTTGGAGCCGCATCTATCCAGGCAAATGGGAAGTGTTCTATCACACTCCTGAGTTGTGCTTTGCAAATAGTGGACAGGCTCTGGAGAGTAAAGAGGTGAGTTATAATTAGAATTCCTACAGTGTGGAAACAGGCCCAAGAAGTCCACACTGACCCTCCAAAGAGTATCACATCCAGACCCATTACCCTACATGTCCCCTGACTAATGCACCTAACCTACTCATCCCTGAACAGTATGGGCAATTTACCTACGCTAATTCACATAACCTGCACATCTTTGGACTGTGGGAGGAAATTGGATCACCCGGAGGTAACCCATGCAGAACAAGGGAAGAATGTGCAAACTTCACACAGACAGTCGCCTGAGGTGGGAATTGAACGTGGTCCCTGGCTATGAGGCAGCAGTGCTAACTATTGAGCCACTGTGCCACCCTAAAATTACTCACTGCATTCCTGTTCCTGCCTTCTCAGCTGCTCTTGCAGCCATTATGTTTATGTGGTATGTGTAGTTGAGTTTCTGGTCAATGGTGACCTCCAAGGAAGTTGATAGTGAGCTGTGATGTTATGGTAAGACCCCTGAATACTAACTTGCTTCTTACTGTACAATAGAATGTAAATTGTATTTTTCAAGACAAAAGAAAACACATGCTGGGAGAATTGCAAAATCTTCAAACCAACCGAATCTGTCAAGGCAAAGAATTGGACCAGGTGGGATGGTATGTAAATGTGAATATACATTTTTCGTATGTAGGAACAAAAGAAAAATTGGAACAAAGACAGAGGGAGATTTGTTGTATATAGCTCTGAGAGGGTTAATATCCAGAAGAATGTGATAAGCATCACCCTCAATGATGATGTTAGGCAGACAATCATATGAACAGGCTCACAGAGAGACCAAGACAGTCATGGGAGAGATATGACAGTTAAAGGGAAAGAATGGAGGTTCCTGTGTAATCTACGTGCAGTGTGGTATGCAATAAACATCTGATTGTTAATTATACCCTTATTCTTGCAGTCTCTAAAGCTAGACCAAAGAGGCTGATCTTCCCCATCCACCAGAGACTATGATATCAGGCAGTAATAGGAACATTAGAGATACACAGGATAATGTATATGCAAGCAAAGAGGTGTTAGACTAGGAAAGTCCAAAGATTGAATTGAAGCAATTGCAAAAGCTCTCTCTTCCTAACTAAATAGCTAAAAATCACACAACCCCAGGTTATAGTCCAACAGATTTATTTGGAAGCATTAGCTTTTGGTGCGCTGCTTCCTCATCTGGTAGCTCCAAGAGTTTGGACTTCCAAATAAACCTGCTGGACTATAACCTGGGATTGTGTGACTTTTAACTTTGTCCACCTGAGTCTAACATCTGCACCTCCATATCATAACTAAATAGCCTACATTAAACGCATGATGTATTTCTTTCTTTTTGCGAATTGGATATCTTTAGCACACTTCAAAAATTGTTTACAAAAAAATTACATACTTAAATTCACAAAAGTATAAAAGTATTATCAATGAGTTCATGTTAGTATTCCCTTAAATAGTTCTTTTAATGTACTTAATTCATGTGATTTTCATGTATCTTTTTATCTCTTTGACAGATGTTTAATGTTCAATATGTGTATAATTTACATTCTGTTCACAAATGTCAAATTAAATAAACGTTTGTTGCAAAATCCTTAATTAGGTTAAAGCATGTAATAGATTTCAATACTTTATAAATGCAAGAAACCTTTGTTGGCTCTCTGTTAAATAGAAATTTCATCTATGCAGCACTAGAATCAAGCATTAAAACCTCAGTGGATTAAGCAATTGTCTAAAAAAATCTCATCATTGCTTTTATGGCCAGAGTTACTCCAATTAATTTACTTTTTTTTTCATTTGAGATGGTTTGGTACGGTCTTTTTGATAAAAATGAATTCAGTAAACAACTGTTAGTCACTTTTCAGGTCAAATGAGAAGTTACACCCACATTCCTTCCACACATTTGTAGTACAGAAGGGGAGGGTAAATGATGGTGAGGAATCTTCAGTTTCTAAAGCTCTCTGTTGTATTCAGAGAAAGCCAAAACACTGCACCAGTATATTCCACTCACAGGGCTGGACAGCAGATATGTATAATGGCTTCAAGAGATTAAATGTAAAATTGAAAAGGCTAGAAATATATTTTTGTAAATTTTGCTTTTACAGAATGGACAACTTGCAGTGTGAGACTTGTAATTGTGTTAACAGGTTGTAGAGTGGCAAATGGAATTTAATTTGGATAAATGTGATAAATTTTGGTAAAACAAACAAGGGCAGGACTTATACAATTAAAAGTGGGGCCTTAGATAGTGTTATAGAAAAGAGAGATCTGATGGATCAGGTACATAATTCCTGAATGTTTACGTCACATCTTGAAATGATGGTTAAGAAGGTGTTTAGCACTCTTACCCTCATTACTCAGACCTTTGAATATAGGAGTTGAGATGTCATATTAAAGTTGTACAGGATATTGGTGAGGCATCTTCTGGAGTACTCTGTCCAGTTCTGGTTGCCGTGTAATAGGAAGCATATTATTAAGCTGGAGAGGTTCAGAAGAAATTTACAAGGATGTTGCCAGGAAGGAAGGGTTAGATTGGCCAGGACTTTTAACTGGAGTTTAGGAGGTTGAGAGGTGACCTAATTGAGGTTTATAAAATCGTGAGGGGTATAGGTAAGGTGAATGGCAGGTATCTTTTCCTTCGGGGGGGGGGGGGAGGATTTCAAGACTAGGGTTCATATTTTTAAGGTGAGAGGAGGAAGATTAAAAAAAATACATGGAAGTCTTTGTTTTACACAGAGAAGTGGTTCATGTGTGGAATGTAAGTTCCAGAGAAAGTGGTGGATGTGGGTATAGGTGTAACATTTAAAAGATATTGAGATAATTACACGAATAAGAACTGCTAGGAGGGATATGGGCCAAGTTTAATTTGGGAACATGGTCAGCATGGACTGGTTGGACCAAAGGGTCTGTTTTCGTGCTGTATAACTCAATGACTCTAATGGAACAACATCCCCACTTCAAACTCATCCCTTCCCAAACCCCCAGAACCCCACCCCTCCACCCGCCAATCCCTTATTTATTCATCAAAATAATATCCAGTTTCTATTTAAGGATTGTAAATGTTTTTGAAATATGTTTAGAAATAACCAAGCCCACTTTTGAGATCTGCTAGTTAAAGCCCAATTAGCTAATTTATTTGACAGTTTTTCAGTATTGTGTAATAAGAAGGGGTAATTATAACCTTGTTGGAAATGAACATTTAAGGCAGTATGGCCATAGCATGCTAGGATTTTCCATTAAGTTTGAAAAAATATCTAATTCAATCCAAAACAAAGTCTAAGGAGTGTTTAAGTAATTAATATTATCCAATTATGCAGATGTGAGGAAGAAGTTGACTGTTAACCATTAAAAGGTTTGCCAGGAGATAGGCAATGGCTAGTAATCAAATAATTAATGCTAGCTTTTCAAAGGCATTCATCCTTTCACGCAAGTATTCCCAACAGGAACATTGGAGAGACAGCTATCGAGAGAAATTAAAGATAGCATTAGCTCAATAATGTAGGCTTCTAAATTTGTTAAAGATTTTGTAAACTTAAAGAGTAAGGAAACTTTACAATTCAACATATGATGATGAAGAAAATAATGAAGAGAAAGAAAATTGAATGTGACCATAAAGTAGCAAGAGATGTAAAAATGGATTTTGAAATCTTCTAAAGATTTGTAATAAGTCAAAATTTAGTAAAGATAAATGTGGATCCATTACAGACAGAGACAGAAGACGTTCTGATTAGGAGTCGAGAAATGGCGAAGAATCTAAAAAAGAAGTTATTATGCCCATCTTCACAGAGGAAGACGCAAGAAGTTGCCCTGAAATAACTAAAATTCAAGGGTCTTTGAGAGTGTGGAACAGAAAGAAATTAACATTAGTGAGAATACAGTATTGGAAAAATTGATGGGACTAAAATTTGACAAGTTAACAGGATCCAATGGCCTTTGCCATAACATGTTGAAAGAGGTGGTCAAAAAGATCTGCTGATCATCTTAAACATTTTACTAATCCTACAATTGTACCTAGAGATTGGATGAATGCAAATATAACGTCCATAGTATAAGAAAGGAGGGAAGAGAGAATTCAGGAATTCAGATCTTTTAGCTTGATATCAATAATGGAGAAAATATTAAAATCTATTCCAAAGGACATTGAGAAATAATTGTCTGATTGGAGAGAATCAGCATGGATTTATGAAGGGAAAATCATTGTTAACAAACCTGATTAAGTTTTTTGAGGATGTTATCAACAGTGTTGATAAGTAGACCCAGTGGATATGTGTATTTGGATTTTCAGAAGGCTTTTGAAGAGGTCTCAGAGATGAGGTTAGCAAAAAAAAATTAAAGCCCATGAGATAGGGGGTAATATACTGGCATGGATTGAGGATTAGTCGTCAAATGGAAAACAGAGAATACCAAAAAATTGGTCATTTTCAGGCTGGCAGCTTTGACTACGATCATTTTCTGGCCCTCAGTTGTTCACAACATATATCAATGTTTTGAATCTGCGAGCCAGTTGTAACATTTCCAGTTTGCAAATGATACAAAACTTGGTGGGAGTATGAATTTTGAGAAGGATGCAAAGAGGCTTCAAGAGGATTTAGACAATCTGAGTGAGTGGACAGGCCACAGCTTTTTGGTAGGTGGAATGAGGGGGAAGACTATTTCTTAAACAGTGTGATATTGAAAAGTGTTGAAAAGCAAATGGATAGCTGGTGTCCTTGTTCATAAGTCTCTGAAAGCTAGCATGCAGATTCAGCATGAAACTTGGAAGGCAAACAGAGTGCTATCTTGTTACAAGGGGGATTTGAGTACAGAAGCAAAGAAGTCTTGCTTCAATTCTATAAAACACTAATGGGGCACACCTGTGAGGTGTCTTGAAATGGTTTCCTTTGTTAAAAATACTGAAAATAAAGATTGCTGTTAAAATATCTCCTTAAATTCTGGTAACCAAAGCCAACAATATGGTTCTTGCTCAATAAAAGAAATTGACTGTCTCTGTGGTGATGGTACATTGTAAACCACAAATAATTGAACATCAATTTAACATCTTTGCAGTTCTTTTTTGATAACCTAAGGCTTCTGTACACCAAGTTTGAACAAAATCCATAATTAAACAAAACATCTAGTCGTTCCTCCCCTGAGCCAATCTGTTTGCTTCGAAAGGTTTGTGTCAGGTAGGTGTAGGGTTGGTGTGGTGGATTGGGAAGATAACTTCTCTCCTCGAACCCGACTATATAGCATTTAGCAGCCATGAAACTTCTATTTTGAATATGAATATTAAGACAACATGAATATATCTGTGCCCAAACAAATCCTTCATCCCAGCATTTTCTATCTGATATAAAGCACTTCATTAGCTTTCCTTTCACTTTACCTCTGTCTTAGCATATTGGGTTGCTTCTTACTTTAAATATCATTGAATCCATGTTTGGATTAAACTAAAACTGAAGATACTGGAGAACTCAGCATGTCTGGCAGAATCTGCAAAGAGAAAATTGAGTTAATGTTTTGAATCCAGTAATCTTTTTTCAGAACTGAAAACCTGTATTACAGATCTAAGTACAGCATGTTCCTTCCTCACATTGCTTGATTTTCAAGGTAACTGCTTCAGGAAAATCCTTTGTTTTTTGTTTCCTTACAAACACATCACACAAGAATACAGTTTAGATCAAACTATTACAAAATCACTTTGATTAATGAATGCAGCATGTCTTTTCTGGATTTTTCCCCTCAACCTTAAAGATTTGACAATTCTTTGAATATCAGAATAACTTGGAAAATACTGACAGACACTCATAAAGTAATACTTTACCAATATATATAATATCTTCATACACATACTGAGTATTTCAGCAAGTACAATTTTTACTGGCCAGGTGTTAGATTTGGAGGTAGGTGAGCACTTTGGTGATAGTGACCACAATTCGGTTACGTTTACTTTAGCGATGGAAAGGGTTAGGTATATACCGCAGGGCAAGAGCAATATCTGGGGCAAAGGCAATTATGATGTGATTAGGCAAGATTTAGGATCCATAGGATGGGTGTGGAATGCTCTGTCTGCAACAGTAGTAGACTTACCAACTTTAAAGGCATTTAAATGGTCATTGGATAAACATATGGATGAAAAGGGAATAGTGTAGGAGAGATGAGCTTCAGATTGGTTCCACAGGTTGGCACAACATTGAGGGCTGAAGGGTCTGTACTGATGCTGTAGTGCTCTCTGTTCTATGTATTACTGGCAAAACTACAATATGGTGTTTAGCCTCATCACGCAGCATTGTGTCAATGTCAGTTTTTATCCCCTCTCAGTGGAATTATGCTTTCTGACATGGCCCAACAGTTGGTCAAGCAGCAATCAGATTAATCTGGCACGGATGCATGCCTGCAAACAGCCTCTCAACCACAAAGGCAAGTGTGATGTGCTTTTGCTCCTTTTGGCTATTCCTCAGTCAGCCCATGATTGCCCCTTTACAGGTCTTGATTTTGACCCACTATGATGAGGCAAGCAGATCAGTAAGAAAGAGCTATTTATCCACAGATACTGGGTTTGTTCAAATAATGTTTATGACTGAAATTCAGATAAACTTTTGGCATCCTGACTAGGGCAGTATATTTTAGGGAATTTGGTTTAGTGAGAGCAAGGTTGGATGGGGACATTGGTGGTGAATGGCATTGTTTGTAGCACCCATTTCAGGCCTAAGTAAGCCAAACAGAATTTTTGCCTCCAATGTGTGTTATCTAAGATGGAATTCTTATAACTGTCAAAGAAGAAATGGGGCGAATCATCCTTTAAATCTTGTTTGGTAAACTCAGTCAAAACATTGTGACACAATTTGTTTACGTAGGTCCCCCTGGTGCCAACTAGATTTACTTTGATTCCCCAAGGAATGAACATGATCAGGCAGGAATTAGTCAGTGATCCTGCCTGATCCCCATGAATTGATGTCATCTATGCTGCACTATGTGAAAGACTTTCTTTTTCCCTTTACATCTATGGATAAGGGCTAAGAAATTCACTTTTTCATATTATAAAATAAGTTGTGTTTGAAGTTTTTCACAAGTCTTCAGAGACAGGTTGCATGTTTCCGATAGGCGTAGAAGGTAATGGTCTTTACATGTAGACCTACCCCACACAACAAAATTTTAAAACGCCAATGTTATTTCCGAAACATTCAAGCTTGTGTGGAGCCAATAGTGCACTGCCTCAACCAGTTAACGTTGCAAGTGCTTTTCCTTCCCTTATTCCAAACTGGTGCTGAAAAACTATGTAAGGATGTCATTTTCACATGTCAAAGTATAATAATTTGCTCCTCCTTTCCCCTTGGCATTTGTGTAATTTTTAATCATCTCTAAAGGGGAATTAAAAGGATCCTGTCTATGATCCTCTTTCCGGAAGTACTGGCTGCGAGTTTCAATCCTAATGCAGTTTTCTGTCTACTTCATCTGCAGACTAATTAATTGGCAGTAGGAAAAAAAATGGGTTTTTAATCTTTTGTGAATTTCAGCTCCTGAAGCGCTGAATCACATCATTTTACCAAATTGAACCACTTAAGCCTTTCTGAAGATACTCAAAGGCACATGTAATGAGCTGGTGCTTTAGAAAGGGTAAACTTCTACTCATCTCATGTGGCTAATTTATTACTACAGTGATAGAGCTCCAGATGGGGTGATGTACTGTTAAATGTAATCATTTGATTAAAGTGCTACATTTGAACTTGTTAGCATACACTGATGAATTTCAATGTTATAAAATTTCTTATTAATGATCCCTTTTTGGCAGAATATAGCTCCCATGTTGCACCAGAGAGTTTTGATATTTTTGTGATTTTATTTACTCTGAATGCATTTTTAAATAGAAGCAATCACCATGACTTCTTATTATGGAGCAATTACTCTGTTATCTGTACAATGATAAATACGTATGTCATAATAGTACACTGCCCATTGAAGGGCCATAAGTAGAAAGCTGGAGAGGAGGTCAATGACCTGCTTATTAAGAATCTTTTTCAAATATTGAACCTAGTATTAACGGTTGAAGTTTTCTAGAAATGGCAAACTTAGAGATGGGAAAACACATATTAAGAAGATATACAGGCATGTGTATCTACCCTAATAACCTTCACCCATCTCCAAGTTTGCTATTTCTAGAAGATTTCAACCAATAATATTAAGTTTAATACATTTATAATTAGTTTGCTTGCCATTAGACATTATATCTGCATATCAAAATTTGTCTTCAGAGTGCGTGTAATCAGGGGAGACAAATTCCTATCGGGGTCTGTTAAATCCCCCAAGAAAATTCTGATTGTGCTCCTTAGCATGTGCAGATCCTCAGACATTCACAGACTGCTTTGGTCCATTTTTAATTGTTTCTGCTGCTAACCCAACTCTTAAATGACCTTTCCCCTGCCTCACATGACCCTCTGTATTACGAGCTGGACAAAACTCCCATCAACGGCATTCTTTATTGGTGTTGATTGCATCCTTTTTCTTTCTATTGTCTTGGCAGGCAGACTTTCTGCATAGTGTCTTATTTCCCATTGATATAAATTCTCGATAATCTACAATGGTCTGCCACTCACTGAGCCTGACTGACTTTCAACTCTTCATATTCTTAGTGATAGAATGTCCCCATGTTAAGACTGTTAGAAATAGGAACAGGAGTAGATCATTCATTGCCTTCAGCCTGCTCCACCATTCAAGAGGACCACAGTTGATCCAACATTCCTCACATTCACTTTCCTCATAATCCTTGATTCCCCTACTCATCAAGAATCTATCTATCTACATGTATATATATGAGGACTCTGCCCCCACTGCACTCTGAGGCAAGGAATTCCAAAAAATCACAATCTTTTTAGACAAAAAATTCCTCCTCACCTCAGTCTTAAATTGGTGTCCATTAATTCTGAGAGTGTGTGCTCTAGTCCAGGACTCTTTCATGAGGGGAAATGTCCTCTTAGTATTTACCCTGTCAAGCCCTTAAGGATTCTACATGTTTCAATGAGATCACCTCTCATTCTTCTAAATTCCAATGAGTAGAATCTTAACCATTCCTTATAAGACAAGCCCTTCACACTGAGAATCATCCGGGGAATCTTCTCTGAACTGCCTCCAATGAAATAATATCTTTTCTCAAATAACGGGACCAAAACTGCTCACAGCACTTGAGATGTGATCTTACCAGGCACCTTGTATACTTGCAGTAAGACTTCCCTACATTTAGAGTCCAAACCCTTTGAAATAAGGACCAACATTTCATTAGCCTTCCTGATTACTTGCGGCAGCAGTGTGCTAGCTTTCTTCATTCATGCACAAGGACTCTACCTCCCTTTGTATTGCAACTTTGCGCAGATTTTCTCCATGTTCCATCAGCATTACCTGGGATTTCTTCCTTTGTAGCCCCACATTGAGGTTGGCCCTCAAGTTGTTCACACACTGCACCATACTGTCAATGGGCTTCTTTTCAGACACTTCTTTGCTACCTGCCATCGGTTCTGTGGGTCTGGTCACCAGGTGCCAACATGTGGAATGATCAACTCTGGGTTGCTTTGAAAACATAGTCCATACCTTGTCAGTGAATATCAACAACCTTTACTGAGTACAACGACATGCAAAAGATCATAAGCGAGGTCATCTTAAAAACCTACACTATTGAGTCCCAGTTCTATGTGATCTACCATCACTATGATATCATCCTTATGCACATGCTCAGTAGCCATTATTAGTATAGCATACTCCTACTCCACAAATCTCAGTTGGCCATCTTTTTGCAGCCTTTTGTTCTCAATTTGAAAATGTAAAAAGTAGTTTCAAGTTCAATATTTGAATGTGACAGCAGGAAATTTCGATGGCCCTACTATTAGCTGGGATAAAATCATTGTAAAGGGCGCAATGGGTATAGAAATCCTTTAATTGTTTCAGCAGATTTTTTTTTGCCAGTACTTAGCAAATTAAGCAAGCGAAGGGACAGTCCTTGATTTTGTTGTGAGAATTGATGCCAGGCAAGTGATATGGGAGGACATTGTGGTATAGTGGTCATTGTTCAGTTCTATTTACCAGATTAGTAGAAAATGATAATGAAAAATCAAGAGAGTGCTGCAATAATGGTAAATGTGGGCCATTGCCTTTTGATTTTTATTGTCTGATTTTTAGTATCTGGGCTGGAAATGTGTTGCTGGAAAAGCGCAGCAGGTCAGGCAGCATCCAGGGAACAGAAGAATCGACGTTTCGGGCATAAGCCCTTCTTCAGGAATGGGGAAAGTTTGTCCAGCAGGCTAAGATAAAAGGTAGGGAGGAGGGACTTGGGGGAGGGGCGTCAGAAATGTGATAGGTGGAAAGAGGTCAAGGTGAGGGTGATAGGTCAGACTGGGGTGGGGGCGGAGAGGTCGGGAAGAAGATCTCAGG
>NC_057723.1:28518710-28616023 GCF_004010195.1 Chiloscyllium plagiosum | reverse complement strand
GCTCCACATTTCAATTCCCCCTCCCACTCCACCAAGGATATGCAGGTCTTTGGATTCCTCCATCGTCAGACCACAGCGAAACGATGGTTGGAGGAAGAACGCCTCATCTTCTGGCTAGGAACCCTCCAACCACAAGGGATGAACTCGGATTTCACCAGTTTCCTCATTTCCCCTCCCCCCACCTTGTCTCCGTCTAATCCATCGAATTCAGCACCGCCTTCCTAACCTGCACTCTTCTTCCTGACCTCTCCGCCCCCACTCCAGTCTGACCTATCACCCTCACCTTGACCTCTTTCCACCTATCACATTTCCGACGCCCGTCCCCCAAGTCCCTCCTCCCTACCTTTTATCTTAGCCTGCTGGATAAACTTTCCTCATTCCTGAAGAAGGGCTTATGCCCGAAACGTCGATTCTCCTGTTCCCTGGATGCTGCCTGACCTGCTGCGCTTTTCCAGCAACACATTTCCAGCTCTGATCTCCAGCATCTGCAGACCTCACTTTCTCCTTTTAGTATCTGGGACTGCTCATGGACCAAACGACTTTATAAAAAATAAACAAACTGATTTAAGATGACCCAGTTGAGCCAAGCTTCATTACACCATCAATAAACAAGACCCAGTTTGAACTGAAATGAATATGTCATCAAAATGACTGAATCCAGTCACTCAGATCAGTATCTCTTGTTTGACTTATATCTTTTGGGAAGTTTCAAATATTGGGATGAAAGTCAATGGCATATTATTCAGCTTAAGTAAAACAATTAAGCCAGAAACAGGAATAGACAATGGAACTGTGTTTCATACAGCAGAATTTAGGGCACAGAAGGGAAAGTAAAGAAAGGTTTGTAACAATAGAACTGGAAGACTCACTCTCTTACACTTCCCTCTCAGCCTCTAGAAAAACAGAGCAAGTGATAAAGCGTTGACTCCTTGTTTGCTGTATGCCTCTTTGCCCCAGATGTTGCTGACCACCTCATTCACACCAGCATTTTGGTAAGAGGGACCAAGGAATGAATATTGATCAGTGGAAATGAAGTTAGGTAATATTCTGGCATCTTTATATTTGGAGCTACTCAGAAAGTCAAACAAACAAATGCAGTAAAAGACAGTAAACATTATACAAACGGGATACTTCAAATATGATGCAATGCCACCTGTGCCATAAAAGAGCCATTAATAAGTTTTAATCTTTCTCTCCCTCTCACCCACTTCAGAATTTGGTTCCTAGCTTCACAGTGGGATAGAGGAAGTCTGCTTGATAGTGGAGCTGTAAAGTCGAAACGTATGGAGCTGGAAAAGCACAGCAGGTCAGGCAGCATCCGAGGAACAAGAGAGTCAATGTTTCAGGCATAAGCCCTTCATCAGGAATGTGAGCGGAAGAAGGGGGCTGCGACATAAATAGGAGGGTGGGAGTGTGGCTGGGGCAGGGAGGTAGCTGGGAAGGTGATACATAGATAAAGGTGGGGGGGGGGTGATGGCGATAGGTCAGAGTGGAGGGTGGAGCAGATAGTTGGGAAGGAAGGAGGACAAGTTGGACAGTACAAGACAGTGGTGCTGAGTTGGAGGGTTGGATGTGGGATGAAGTGGAGGGAGGGGAGATGAGGAAACTGGTGAAGTTGATGTTGATGCTGTGTGGTTGAAGGGTCTCAAAGCAGAAGATGAGGCATCCATCTTCCTTCCCACCTATCCGCTCCACCTTCCCATCCGACCTACCACCGTCACCCCCCACTTGCACCTACATATCGCTTTCCCAGCTACCTCACCCACACCCCTACCCCCACCCTCCTATTTAGCTGTCAATCCCTTTCACACCCACCACATTCCTGATGAAGGGCTTATGCCCGAACTGTCGATTCTCCTGTTCCTCAGATGCTGCTTGACCAGCTGTGCTTTCCCAGTGCCCATACTTTTCGACTCTGACCTCCAGCATCTGCAGTCCTCACTTTCTCTCAGTGGAGCTCCAGAGGCTCGGTAGGGCAACCCAGTGGCATTTGTGTCTGGATGTTTCAGACAAACTGCTGGTCTTCTTGTCAGAGGCAAATGGAGTCATCTGGGCTTCAACTTTTGAGGATCAGAGAGGAGCCGGCAGGGTAGAGGTGGAGGGCCCAGCAACCTCAGGAGTGTCCTGTGAAGAGACAGCTGAGGGGCCTGAATGTGATTCCACCTTCTCCTGCTTGGTGCCCCCTGGCAACACTGTATCGTCTTGTAGGAAAGGAGCACCAGAAGTACACATTTCCCTATCGCCATACCTTCAGCCGTGAGGATCAATGGCTAGTTCAATAGAGTGAGATGTGTGCACCTCTCCAGCAGATTATGAAATGCTGGTCTTACAGCAGATACCTCGTGAGTGGCGAGTTCTTTCAGGAATGGCAAACAGTAAGATGGGGATGGAATTGGACATGAGGGACGCCATTGGAGCGAGTTTATATCATTCATGAGTAAGTTTAATAAGATATGGCAAGAGATCTCACTGGACTTTGCAGTGAAAAAGAATCTAGAAATCTCAGTGTAAGTTGTACTTAGACAAAAAAATAGCTTCAGTCCAGAATGATATATTGAGCAGGTGAAGAGCGGAGCTTAGTTTCAAACCTGACCCTATCCTAACTGGTTCAAAGAGAGTGCCATACAGCATATAAACCCAGATACCTTACAGAAGGCTGGGCAAGGAAGGGTCTAAATGCAGCTTTGAGAGCAAATCTGGCTGCCATTCCCAAACCACATTTTGAACCTAGGTAAAGATGAAGCGAGTAACTGTGGAACATGTGTGCATTGTCATCTGAATCTTTTAGTTATTATTTTGTAATGACTTTGCAATGGAATTCTGACTGTAAATAAAATGGAGTAACATTGTTCTCTTCCCTTTGCCTTGGTGGAGATGTGTTTTGATAGTGGTAAAAATAGACATTTGATTTGCAATTTCCATCATTTGACTTTTAAACCTGGGAGGGTTTATGGACAAGAATGTTGTTTAATTTTTAAAAAGTACTGACTCAAAATAGTTCTGTGATCACTTGACTAGGTTGAGCCAGGCTTTATTGAACTATCAGAAAACAAATCCAATCTAAACTGAAATGAACGTGTCATTAAATTGACTGAATCCAGTCATTCAGTTCTACATCAAAAATAGTAATTGCTGGAAAAACTCAGCAGGTCTGGCAGCATTGGTGGAGAGAAAACAGAGTTAATGTTTCAGGTTATGTGATCCCAAACACAGTTCTGATGGAAGGGTCACTTAACTTGAAATGTTAACACTGCTTTCTCTCCACATATGCTGCCAGACCCTCTGAGCTCTTCCAGCAATTTCTGTTTTTGTTTTTGAGTAAAAGCATCACAGTTTTTTTTAGGTTTTACTCAGTTCTGTATCTTATGTTTCAATTATGCCCTTCTGGAAGTCATTAAAGTCATTTTCAGATTATATAGCTTGGGAAAAACAATTAAGCCAGACACAGGAATACGCCTTGAAAGTGTATTTCAGTCAACAATTTTTGGGCAGAGCTGAGAGAGAAAAATATCAGAATAAGAACTGGAAGTCTTTCTGTCTCTCCCTGATTCCCTTATGCTCTTAATAAACAAACCCAGTGAGAAAAAAACAAATTGGACTGAAATCCATTCACCAAGATCTTAAGGGTATCTACAAATTTTGCCCCTGCTGATGGTACAGGCATTTATTAAACAACTGTGGTTTTGGCTTAAAACTTAATACCTCAAGGACTCCAAAGAATTTTCAAATAACCTATTCTTAATCTTTGTTTTTGGAACAGAGACAGTACCCTTTGTAAAATTTATATCTATGTTTGTGTGTGCACTCTATGTCAAATTTTATTACTTTTCTTGGAACTAGGAAGTAATAAAATTCATCTTTTTTCACTCAAGGATCCTTGTAATTGACACCTTAATTTTGATTAGCACTACATTTTAATTGAAGTAGGAAATAGTTGTGTGCTAAAGAGAGTTAAAAATCTCTGTTGTGGCTAAGTGAGTAGGTTAAAAAGAGGATAATTTATTCACTGCTCCGCCTTTGGTCATAACAATTGAAGGTTTCAAATTGTGAAAAGGCCAATTTTAGTCAACTATGATGTAATTAATGAGAGTGGAATTAATGAAACAGCTAGTCAGAGCAACGGGAATTACTGCTGGAGCAGAAAGAGAGGACATGGGTGGCACGGTGGCACAGTGGTTAGCACTGCTGCCTCACAGCGCCAGAGACCTGGGTTCAATTCCCGCCTCAGGCGACTGACTGTGTGGAGCTTGCACGTTCTCCCCGTGTCTGCGTGGGTTTCCTCCGGGTGCTCCGGTTTCCTCCCACAGTCCAAAGATGTGCAGGTACGGTGAATTGGCCATGCTAAATTGCCCGTAGTGTTAGGTAAGGGGTAAATGTAGGGGAATGGGTGGGTTGCGCTTCGGCGGGTCGGTATGGAGTTGTTGGGCCGAAGGGCCTGTTTCCACACTGTAATGTAATCTAATCTAATCTATATAGAGCAAATATGTCCCCACAAGGTTAAGGGTAGAATTCAAAAATCAAGGAATCACAAAATAAGTTAGGAAAGCAAAAGTGCCATGAGAACATGTTAGCAAATAATATGATGGAAAACTCAAAGATTTTTTAAAAAAATATTTAAGAGCAGAAAGCTAATAAGGAAGTTGTAGGTTGGTTAGAGATGACAGAGGTAACTTGTCTATAAAGGTAGAAGACATGAACATGGTTCTTAATAATGCTTTATATCTGTCTGAAAATGGGGGTTGATACAGACATTGTGGTCCCAGCTTTTTGTTCCTGGATCAGATGTGCGGAGGTGGCAGAAAGTTGAAACTTTATTGCTGGAACAGCACAGCAGGTCAGGCAGCATCCAGGGAACAGGAGATTCGACGTTTCGGGCACAGGCCCTTCTTCAGGAATGAGCAGAGAGTGTTCAGCAGGAGAAAGTGGAAAATGAAGTGTTGTTCTTTGAACTTGCGTTAAGGAACACTGCAACAGATCTGGGACAGAAATGTTGGTGTAGGAACACAGTGGTGTGTTGAAGTGGAGGCAGTGGGAAACTCTGGGTCATGTTTTACAGACAGAGTGTAGGTGTTCAGCAAAGCGGTCATCAAATCTGTGTTTCATCTCCCCCGATATACAGGAGACCACATTCTGAGCAGTGAATGAAATAAATGAGTTGAGAGAAGTGCAGGTAAGCTGCTGCTTCACCTGGAAGGTGTGCCTGAGGCCTTGGATACTGAGGTTGGAGGAAGTAAATCGGCAAGTAAGTCACCTTGTGCAAGACCAACCCCTTCCCACAAACGTCACTTCAATATATTACCACCTTTCCTGAGCTGTTAACAGTTCTGATGAAGAATCGCCAGACTCGAAATATTATCTTGCTTTCAAAGAACACAGAACATTACAGCACAGTCCAGGCTCTCTGACCCTCAATGTTGTGCTGACCTGTGAAACCAGCCTGAAGCTGAACTAACCTGCATTGTTGCATTATCATCCATATGTTTATCCAATGGCCATTTAAAAAGACATTAAAGTCGGTGAGTCTACTACAGTTGCAGGCAGGGAGTTTCACGCCATTACTACTCTCTGAGTAAAGAAACTACCCCTCTGACATCTGTCCTATATCTATCACCGCTCAATTTAAAGCTATGTCCTCTCATGCTAGCCATCACTATCCGAGGAAAACGTCTCTCTCTGCTAACACTATCTAATCCTCTGATCATCTTTCACATCTCTATTAAGTCACCTCTCAACCTCTTCCTTCTAACGAAAACAGCCTCAGGTCACTCAGTCTTTCCTCAGAAGACCTTCCTTCCATACCAGACAATATCCTCATAAATCTCCTCTGCATCTTTTCCAAAACTTACACATCCTTCCTATAATGTGGTAACCAGAACTGTACGCAATACTCCAAGTGCGGCCACACCATAGTTTCCTACAGCTGCAACATAACCCCATGGTTCATATGCCTTCTTAACAATCCTATTAACCTGGGTGGCAACTTTCAGGGATCTATGTACATGGACACGGAGATCTTTCTGCTCATCCACACTGCAAGAACCTTACCATTACCCCAGTACTCTGTATTACTGTTACTTCTTCCAAAATGAATCACCTCACACTTTTCTGCATTAAACTCCATTTGCCACCTTTCAGCCCAACTCTGCAGCTTATCTATGTCCCTCTGTAAGCAGCAATATCCTTCAGCACTGTCCACAGCTCGACCGACCTTAGAGTCATTTGTAAATTTACTAACCCATCCTTCTACGCCATCATCCAGGTCATGTATAAAAATGACAAACAGCAGTGGCCCCTAAACAGATCCTTATGGTATACCACTAATAACTGAACACCAGGAGGCGGCAGTTTGCTATGAAGAGGTCGAGGGCAGGTAGGAGGCCAGCACGGGGTGTCCAGGTGGACGGGGTGTGTTGGAGGTGGGAGAAGGGGTCGTCAGAGGGTGGGCGAGAGTCTTGATTGAAGAAGAAGGCACGGAGGCGAATGCGGCGGAAGAATTGTTCGGTGTCACTCCGTGTATTGAATTCATTGACCCGAGAACGTGTGGGAACGAAGGTGAGACCTCTGCTGAGGACTGATCTTTCATCCTCAGAGAGGGGCAAGTCTGGAGGGATGGTGAACACACGGCAGGGCGGGGAGTGGCAGAAATCCTATCTCCATGAATCTGATCTTTTAAAAATGTGGTATGAATATTCCCAAATGGGGCCCTGACTCATCTGGTCATGAACCAATGATGCGCCACTTTTTATATTCTGCCCATACAAATCAGAATCTGCTCTTAAATCAGAAGACTGAACTCTTTCGCAATGGTGATTAGGAATCTCAGTGATTCCCTTGCACAAAGAGCAAATCTTTTACAACCGCCATTAACACTGAAAACATTCCAAGGAACTTAGGTGACACAGAGGTTCGCACTGCTGCTTCATTAGCACTAGGGACCTGGGTTCCATTCCAGTCTTTGGTGACTGTCTGTGTGGGTTTCTTCCTGTCTGTGAGGGTTTCTGATGGGTGCTCTGTTTTTCTCCCACAATCCAAGGATGTGCACGTTACGTGGATTGGCCATGCTGGAATTGCATCATAATGTCCAGAGATGCGCAAGCTAGGCAGGTTAGCCATGATAAATGTGGGGTTACAGGGGTGGGTCTGGGTGGGATATTCTTTGGATGGTCAGTGCAGACTCAATGGGTTGAATGGCCTCTATCGGCACTGTGGGGATTCTTTGAACTTCACAGAGGTGCAATCAAAACTAAATAAATATTGAGCCAAAGAAGGAACTATTGCCCATACACTTAATGTCAGCTCCACCTAGTGGTGGTGTTGGACGGAAACATGGCCTTCCTGGTGACCACCCACACTTCCTATTTATAATCTGGGGTGGGGTTTAGAGGGGTGGGGTTGGGCGAGGACAATGCTAGAATGGGAGCTGAGCTAGATGACTTTGGAAGAGCTGACAAGGCTGCCAATTTCTGAGACATGCTGGTTGGAAAGTCTGCCCTGGGGCTCCAGCACATAGCATAAAACGAAAGAACAAGTTATAAAATGCTCCTTCACCCTTCACCCACCCTTCATTCCTCCTCACCTTTATACACTTTTCATGCTGCAGACATGGTCATAGAGTCATGGTCATAGAGTCATACAGCACAGAAACAGACCCTTTGGTCCACCCAGTCCATGCCAACCATAATCTCAAATTAAACTAATCCCACCTGCTTGCACTTGGTCCATATCCCTCCAAACATTTCTTGTTCATGTGCTTATCTAAATGTCTTTTTAAATATTGGAACTGTACTGACATTCACCACATCCTCTGGAAGTTCATTCTACACATGAACCATTCTCTGTGTAAAAAAAATTGCCCCATGTCATTTTTAAATCTTTCTTTTTAAATTGTTAAATCTTTCTCTTCTCACCAGAGGGAAATTGAGGAACAAATATGTAGAGAGATATCAGATATGTAAATATAATAAGGGTGTAATAGTTGGTTATTTTAATTTTTCAAACATTGACTGGGACTACTGTAGTGTTATATGTTGGATGATGAAGAATTTGTTAAATGTGTTCAAGAAAATTTTCTTTATCACGATGTAAATATTTCTACTAGAGAAGGAGCAAAACTTGACCTTCTCTTGGATAATAAGACAGGAAAAGTGACTGAAGTGATAGTTGGGAAACACTTTAGTTCTAGTGATCGTAATTCTTTTTGTTTTCCAGTTATGGAAAAAGATAAGACTTCCATAAAAGTTAAAGTTGTTAATTGAAGTAATTGCCCCTGAAAATCTCATTTCCTGTCATACACCTGTGCCACCCAGTGCCTTTTGACTCCTCTTATCCCATGCCAACTTCCACCAATCATCCTTTTCAACCCACCCCCTCAACCATCCGACCAGGCCAACGCACCTGGTAACATATGGGTTCATGCACCCAGAAAACTAATATAGCTCTGTTACTGAAAGGCCATTATTGTTGACCATGCCATAGTAAGAAAAACACTCTTATTCCTAAAGAAACGTTTTGACAGGTATTGACAAGTTTTGACACTTGCTGACAAGTCAACACTACTTGACACTACCTGACCTGTTTTGAAACTTCTAAATAATTAAAATGGTTCCATGACGTTTAAGCATCTCTTCTTCAGTCATTAATAATCTGAAAAAAACACTTGACACTCTCCCAAACAATCCTTGATTGCTACTCCTAAAGAATACCTGTCACCACCATTACTTCCAAGATGTCCTGGGTCAATATTCACAATGATTATTCACCTTTCTAAAGGAGAGGCCTGGACAGCTAAAGAAATGCACTGAAAACATACATGCTGTTACCTGTTCTTATCCCCACACTCCAGATTCTAGACACCAGGGCTTCCAAAGTCAGATTTGACTGGAGGCAGTTGGTCATGTAAATGTTAAACTGTCTTGTGAAATTCTCACGTACAGTCTATGGACCACCACAAATCCGGATTCTGCGAAAAGGTTGGAGGGGCTACCTTTCTGATGAGGGGACTGATTGTCCTCTCAGATGTCTCCAAGATATCCCATGGCTTTAGCTTGCAGAAGAGTTGGAAGTTATTACTGGTGTCCTGGCTAATACTGATCCCTCAATAAATGCCACACCAGATAATTTATCTGATAACTATCATAAGGCCTTTTTGTGTAAACTGCTGTGCACAATTGGCTACAATGTTTTCAGTTACAATGGTAACTCCAGTTCAAGAAGAATTCAATGGCAATTAACTGCTGGAGGATGTGGAAGTTGCAAATCTTCCTGGTTTTGCACTTTGGTTACCTTGACAAAATTGATCAGATCTGTCTGATAGCTCAGACATAACAGAGCCAGACACAGAGAGCAGTATACCACTGTCCCTGACAGGCAGCCAGCTTGAAGGTAGAGGGGCTTGCCTGTCCGAATCTGACCTAGCTCCCATTTTACGCAGAAGTCAGAAGTCTGTGTATCCTTGGGATTCTTGAGACACTGAAGTGGCCAATTATTGGCTTCTTATGAGTGTCATCCCACTCTGCAACTATTTTGTCAACCACAAGGGAAGGCTTGTGCCAAAGGGATAAGCTTGGCAGTTTTAGCTGTTTGTGCTAGTGTAGGGCAAGAGCTGGATACTGCACAGGGGACTCTTTTGGGAGTCTCCCTTGCCTTTCAAATTTGCCACTATCGGGATCCTGTCTCTTTTAATCCTCTCCACCATCTTCTGAAAACATAGCCCCAGCAACCCTCATTCTCTTCGCTGAAGCTTGTTCGCCAGAGCCTGCTGATACCTTACACTTACCTTTAGTCCAGCTTCCAATAGCTTAGCAAGGTTTGAGAAGATTTGTAGCTCAGGTTGAGATTCTGGATGTAGGTTTGCTCGCTGAGCTGGGAGATTCATTTCCAGACATTTCGCAACCCTACCAAGTAACATCTTCAGTGGGCCTCAGGCGAAGCAGTGTACATGATTCCTGCTTTCTATTTATAGGTTTGGGTTCCTTTGGGTTGGTGATATTGTTTCCTGTGGTGATGTCATTTCCTGTTCTTTTTCGCAGGGGGTGGTAGATAGGGTCTTCTATTAGCTTCTTATCTTCAGCAGTGGCTGCTGTGCAAAATGGATTCTTCGGGGTCAGAGCTACTGGCTATCTGGTTGGTTGCCAACTCTCTAAAGTGAGACTGAGAATGGAAACTTTGCTGTCATCCACCTGATGCCAGACCCATTATTAACTCACCTGTGGTATGGGTTGGTATTGTTCATGAGGTGAGGAGGAGACGCTGTCATCTAAAAAGGCTCTATTTTCTGAGTGACCGAGTTTAGGAAAGGGAAATGTGAGACCATGACTGTGAGAACGTTAGGAAGAGAAATGCACTAGAAGCTAAAAATAGACAGAGAAAATCTGTGTCTAATCAACTGATTAGAATGTTATAATTACCATTACAATGAGAACTTTTGGAATAAGATTAAATTTTAATTTACAAACCAAAATCAAGAATCTAGGAGTTTATTTGTAATTCAAAAGCACAGTAATGCAGTACCTATCATTGTGTGTGAAATTGCTGAGGGAGAATTGGATGTCTCTGTGATGAGTTCAGACATGGGGGGATGGTGCGGGGTTAAATGTCCCACTGATTTCAAGTCTCCATCTAAGCAGGTCTGGGGCGGGAGGGTTTGCATATTCCCACCCAGAAGCCTTTAAGGACACAGGGCCTCACCCTGCCACTGAGGAGAGAACTCAGTATCCAGGGATAGCATCCCACAAGCCCTGCTGAGTTCTCCACTAGCCTATCAGGTGGAATCTCTCATTCACCACTTGCTCTCTATACTGGATGGAAGCTTTGGGAAAGGAGCCCTGTAGAAAGTCAGCTCCTGTCCTTCCTTTCAACCTACTTCTCCCACCCCCATTTAATTCTTCCATGTAAGCCCTTCCAGGTCACACGCAGCTCTATCTGGGGATCTATTGTGAGCCTTTAGGCTTCTAGTGCATGCTACCAGCCTATGATTGTCTAATAGCTCTTGGAAGAATGATATCCACCCTATTTGAGAATTAATAAGAGGGGAGGCCTGATATTGCTCAGGTAAGTGTCTAAATGGAATTGACTAGCTTTGGGCCTCCTGGAGTATTCTGGTGTGGGACTTCCACTGTTTCTATACTCAATGGTCATGCCTATCACCCACTTTAAGTCCTGCGTTATTTCTAAACAGCTGAGGATTACCAGATTAGCCCTGATCTCATCTAATGGCAGAGTGGACTGGATGGATCAAATGGCCCACCTCTGCTCCTCCACCTCAATCAATTGCATAAACCAGTGTTGAACTGGGGTAAATTAAAAATCAAACAACACCAGATTATAGTCCAACAGGTTTATTTGGAAGCACTATCTAAGGAGCGCTGCACAGCCACCTGATGAAGGAGCATTACTCAGAAAGCATTCTGGGTAATGCTCCTTCATCAGGTGGCTGTGTAGCGCTCCTTAGATAGTGCTTCCAAATAAACCTGTTGGACTATAATCTGGTGTTGTGTGATTTTTAATTTACCCCAGTTCAACACTGGTTCCTCCACATTATTGAATTCAATGTGACACAAAATGTCTGGTTGGCAATGTTAGACATGGTAAACCCAAAATATTCAATCAATGGATTAGCAAAAAAATTTGGGATGCGTTTAACAGGGGTCAAAATATATTGTGAACTTACTTAAAAAGGTATGGATTAATCACAGTATCTTGGTTGCATTAAAAATTTGTTCTTCTTCTGTGCTTAATGACAATGTATGGCTGTGAAAGCTTGACCATCAAATATAGTGATGAGGTTCAAATAAGGCAGTTGAAATGAAAGTTCTTCGATATATGTTAGATGCATTAAGGACAGAAAATGAGTAGGTTCTTGAGAAAGTAATTGATAAACGAAACTTGCAGTTTTGCAAATTTCACTTTACCCATGCTCAAATAATGGAGGAGGCAGTTCCGTAGTGAATGCCCTGTAGCTAGTCGAAAGGGACAAAGTTTTAGCAGCGTAAGTGGAATTTTAGCCTTCATTTGACCGTGCTTTCAGAGCAGGGAGGAACACACACTGACTAGTTGAAATAATGTAGAAAGTTGTTCCTGCATTGTCAGTCTTCATTTTGAGCACAATTTGATTACATTTTGTTATTTTCCCTGTGAGGAGTAATGGGAGACAGTCAGCACAGGCTAGGAACTGGGAAGCCAGATGCTGCAAATATGTTATGATCAGGTGGAGTTGAAGAACTCTCTTCACACCTTTCTTTGGTGAAGACAGGGTTTCTGTTCGGATTATCAATGCAATAGAATCGTGGTTAGTTTGCCCAAACCCACAGAGGGCTGCTGTAGACCATTATACTGTACTTGACTACTTCCAAATATAAACAGCAGGAAATATGACTTCATTGAAGCCTCGTGCTTCTGGATTTCAATGAAAAGCATTGTTTTATGATAGACAACTAAATTAACTTAAGAACTTTCATTCCAATAGCAAAGACTGAAGAGTAAAACATTGATTTGAACTGGCAGGGCCTTCAATAAATGTGTTAGGTTCCCAGAAATTTCTCTCAGCAGTGGGTCCTCCCACTGATTTACGAAGAATACAGAACTGTCAATCTGATTTCCTGCTGCAAGCATTAACTGGTAATTTAATGTCTCTCTGAGATGTGAGATAACAGAACAAAGACAATAACAAATAATGACAGAATGGGCAACTACTATAATGGAATGTTCTTTGCATACAGCAAACAATGCTGGGAAGAACACCCATTAAATATTTCTTCTTAAGGAAATAGACTTGATTTTATCACAATTAATTTATAGTAAGATTATCAAAAATGTACAACACAACTGATTTATTAATTTTTTAATGAAAAATCTATTGAATGTGAAAATCTGATATAACTATGAAGAGATGTGTCTTGTAATCAGTCATTAGTTGTGACTAGTGTATTTATCTGAAACCTACCTGGATTTACAAATAGCATGATAGCATGGCCAGAAAATGGTACACTTTGCAATGAAGCAAGTTTTAGTTTGTGAATTATGCAATCAGGAATGAATAAAAATTAACCTGATCAAATTAATTTTTTTTGGCCTTTCATGAGAATGATGATGACCTTCATTAATACTTTGTCTTGTCTGTGAGAGCTCAGGTTTTAGAGAACAGTTATAAGGAAAAGGCTAATTTGAATTACATAAATAAATGTTAGATTGGTTTACATAGAAACATAGAAAAATGGAAGTTAAGGGCAGGAGAAGGCTATTCAATCCCTTGAGCTTGATCTGCAATTCAATATGATCATGGCTGATCATCAAGCTCAATACCCTAATTCTGCCCTCTCCCATATCCCTTGATCCCTTCAGCCACAAGAGCGATAGAACATAGAACAATGCGGAACAGAACAGGCCCTTCGGCCCTCGATGTTGAGCCGATCTGTGAACTAATCTAAGCCCATCACTTTGGACTATCCTATCACCATCCATATGCTTATCTGAGGACTATTTAAATGCCCCTAATGTGGCTGAGTTAACTACATTGGCAGGTAGAGCATTCCACTCTCTGAGTGAAGAACCTGCCTCCAGCATCTGTCTTAAATCTATCACCCCTCAATTTGCAACTACGCCCCCTAGTACAAGCAGATGTCGTCATCCTAGGAAAAAGACTCTCACTGTTCACACTATCTAATCCTCTGAACATTTTGTATATCTCTATTAAATTGCTTCTTAGCCTTCTTCTCTCCAATGAGAACAGACCCAACTCCCTTAACCTTTCCTCATAAGACCTTCCCTCCAGACCAGGCAACATCCTGGTAAATCCCCTCTGCACCTTTTCCAATGCTTGCGTATCCTTCCTGTAATGGGGCATCCAGAACTGTACACAATATTCCAAGTGAGGCCACACTAGTGTTTTATACAGTTGTGACATGACATCATGGCTTCAGAACTCAATCCCTCTACAAAACAAAACCTAACACACTTAACAGCCTTCTTAACAGCAGTATCAACCTGAGTGGCAACTTTCAGGGATCTATGTACATGGACAGCAAGATCCCTCTGCACATCCATACTACCAAGAATCGTTCAATTGACCCAGTAGAGTCATAGAGTCATAGAGATGTACAGCACAGAAACAGAACTTTTGGTCCAACCCTTCCATGCTGACCAGATATCCCAACCCAATCTAGTCCCACCTGCCAGCACCCGGCCCATATCCCTCCAAACCCTTCCTATTCATATACCCAACCAAATACCTCTTAAATGTTGCAATTGTACCAGCCTCCACCACTTCCTCTGGTAGCTCATTCCATACACGCACTCTCTGTGTGAAATAATTGCCCCTTAGGTCTCTTTTTATATCTCTTTCCCCTCTCACCCTAAACCTATGACCTCTAATTCTGGACTCCCTGATCCCAGGGAAAAGACTTTGTCTATTTGCCCTATCCATGCCCCTCATAATTTTGTAAACGTCTATAAGTTCACCCCTTAGCCTCCGACGCTCCAGGGAAAACAGCCTCTCCCGATAGCTCAAATCCTCCAACCCTGGCAACATCCTTGTAAATCTTTTCTGAACTCTTTAAAGTTTCACAATATCTTTCTGATAGGAAGGAGACCAGAATTGCATGCAATATTCCAACAGTGGCCTAACCAATGTCCTGTACAGCTGCAACATGACCTCCCAACTCCTGTACTCAATACTCCGACCAATATATGTAATTTATGTAAATGACAAAAAGTAGAGGACCCAGCACCGATCCTTGTGGCACTCCACTGGTCACAGGCCTCCAGTATGAAAAACAACCCTCCACCACTACCCTCTGTCTTCTCCCTTTGAGCCAGTTTTGTATCCAAATGGCTAGGCCTCCCTGTATTCCATGAGATCTAACCTTGCTAACCAGTGTCCCATGGGGAACCTTGTCGAACGCTTTACTGAAGTACATATAGATCACATCTACCGCTCTGCCCTCATCAATCCTCTTTGTTACTTCTTCAAAAAGCTCAATCAAGTTTGTGAGACATGATTTCCCACACACAAAGCCATGTTGACTATCCCTAATCAGTCCTTGCCTTTCCAAGTACATGTACACCCTGTCCTTCAGGATTCCCTCCAACAACTTGCCCACCACCGAGGTCAGGCTCACTGGTCTATAGTTCTGCCTTCCTGTTATTCTTCCCAAAGTGAATCACATCACATTTATCTGCATTGAACTCCATTTGCCATATCTCAGCCCAGTTTTGCAGCTTATCCAAGTCTCCCCGCAAACTGCAACACTCTTCCACACTGTCCACTCCTCCACCGAATTTATAATCATCTGGAAACTTACAAATCCATTGACTTATGCTTGCATCCAAGTCGTTTATAAAAATAACAAACAGAAATGGTTAAAAACAGATCCTTGTGGCACACCACTAGTAACCGGACTCCATGCTGAATATTTTCCATCAACCATCACCTGTTGCCTTCTTACAGAAAGCCAGTTTTAATCCAAACTGCCAAATCACTGTCAATCCCATGCCTCAGCATTTTCTCCAGTAGCCTATCATGTAGAACCTTATCAAAGGCTTTGCTGAGGTCCATGCACACCACATCAACTGCCCTACCCTCATCCTACCTCATACTTGGTCACCTTCTCAAAAATCTCAATGAGGTTTGTGAGACCCGACCTGCCCTTGACAAATCCATGTTGACTATTTTCAATCAAATTGTTGCTTGCCAGATGATTGTAAATCCTATTTCTTATAATCCTTTCCAAAACTTTTTCTACAATAGACGTAAGGCTCACTGGTCTATAATTACCTGGGTTATCTCTACTGCCCTTCCTGAACAAGGGCACGACGTTTGCAATCCTCCAGCCCTCTGGTACTAAACCTGTAGACAATGACAACTGAAAGATCAAGGCCTAAGGCTTCGCCACATTCTCCCTAGCTTCCCAGAGAATTCTTGGAAAAGTCCCATCCAGCCCAGGGGACTTGTCTATTTTCACTCCTTCTAGAATTGATAACACCTCCTCCTTACTAACTTCAATCCTTTCAAATCTAATAACCCATATCTCAGTCTTCTCATCTACAATAAGTCTTCTTTTCCTGAGTAAAACAGATGAGAAATATTTGTTTAGCACCTCTCCAATCTCCACACAACATCCCACTTCTGTCTTTGACAGGCTCTATTCCTACCCTAGTCATCCTTTTATTCCTCACATACCCATAGAAAGCTTTAGGGTTTTCCTTTATTCTTCCTGCTAAAGACTGCTCATGTCCCCTCCTTGCTCTTCTTAGCTCTCTTTTAAATCCTTCCTAGCTATTCTGTAACTCTCCATCGCCTCATCTGAACCATCTCACCTCAATGTCACATAAGCCTCCCTCTTTCGCTGAACAAGAGATACAATTTCTTTAGTAAACCACAGTTCCCTTACCTTATCACTTCCTCCTTGTCTGACAGGGACATACCTATCAAGGACAGGAAATATCTGTTCCTTAAACCAGCTCCACATTTCGATTGTCCCCATCCCCTGCATTTTGCTGCCCCATTCTATGCCTCCTAAGTCTTCCCTAATCACATTATAATTGCCCTTCATCCATCTATAACTCTTTCCCTGTGGCAGGTACCTATCTCTTTCTATTGCTAAACTAAACATAACTGAATTATGGTCACTCTCTTCAAACTGCTCACCTATCACTAAATCAAACAGCTGGCCTGGTTCATTACCAAGTACCAGATCCAATGTGGCCTCCCCTCTTGTTGGCCCTTCGACACTGTGTCAGGAAACCCTCCTGCCCACATTGGACAAGAACTGATCCATCCAACATACCAAGGTTATAGCATTTCCAGTCAATGTTGGGGAAGTCGAAGTCCCCGATAATGACCATCCTGTTCCTATCACTCCTACCCAGAATCGTTTTGCCAATCCTCTCCTCCACATCCCTGGAACTTTGCCAAGGCCTATAAAAAACTCCCAGCAGTGTGACCTCTCCTTTCCTGTTTCTAACCTCAGCCCATAACACCGCAGTAGACAAATCTTTATCAAAAGTTCTTTCAGTCACTGTTATACTGTCTTTGACTAACAGAGCCACACCTCCCCTTCTTTTACCACCTTCCCTGATCTTAATTAAAGATCTATACCCTGGAATGTGTAACATCCATTCCTGTCTTTGCTCTATCCATGTTTCAAGAATGACCACAACATTGAAGTCCCAGCTACCTATCCATGCTGCAAGCTCATCTACCTTATTCCGGATACTCCTGGTGTTGAAGTAGACACACTTCAAAGCAGCTTACTGTCTGCCAGCACACTTCTTTGACCATGAAATCTTGTCCATGTCCTCCCTACTCTCATCAACCTGTATGCTGGAACTATAACACAGGTTCTCACCCCCTGCTGAGCTAGTTTAAACCCACCCGAATAGCATTAGCAAATTTCCCACTAGCAAATTTATGTGCAGCTCCTTCTTGAAAACACATAATGTTTTGGCTTAAACCACTTTCTGTGGTAATGAATTCCACAGGTTCATCATTCTCTGGATAAAGAAATTTTTCCTCATCTCAGTCCTAAAAGGTTTACCTTTATCCTTAAACTATGACCCCTAGTTTTGGACTCCCCGACAATCAGGGAATATCCTTGCTGCATCTAACTTGTCTCGTCATGTTAGAATTTCATAGGTTTCTGTGAGCTCTCCCTCATTCTCCTGAATGTCAGTGAATATAATCCTAACCAACTTAATCTCTCCTCATACATCAGTCCTGCTACCCCAGAAATCAAGCTGGTAAACTTTGGCTGTGCTCCCCCCCCCATAGCAAGAGCATCCTTTCAGCGTTAAGGAAACCAAACTTCACCAATGCCTCGGCACCAATTTGTGTCAAACTATAGTCAAGAATGTTTGACACTGACAGGAAGTCCAGGATTTATTGTCCTGTATTTTGATGGACAGTTAGGAGAATTCCTAGCTCCATGAACACAACTTCTAAATAAGTCTCCCCAAACATCTGATTTTGTGTCTGAGGAGCACGCCTATTTGGAAGTTGGGCTGTTAACTCTGGGAGTACTGTGGAGGAGGCTGGATGGTGAAAGCCAGGGAAAAGGTGCCTCCAAAACTTTTGTTTTGATTCAAACAAGACAAACTGACTCTGATTGGTCAAATCATTGTTGTGGTTCTGGCACTTTGTCCAAAATTTAAAAAGAATGAATGAAACATAAAATATCCCTCACAGTCCTTCAACCTCCCATATACTTCCCATCCTTTATCCATGCCAACCTATCCAATCTCATACCTTTACTCTGTACTGCTCCAATGCCAAGTTGGTGCCACTTGGCAGTTTATAGCCTCTGTACCAAGTTAGTTCTACTCATGTCAACACATGCTGCTGCACACCACTCCTTTCACTTAAACTTAATGTGCCAACTCATCCACCAACCAATATGGGAAGATCTCAGGACCCACTCAGATATGAAATAAAACAACGTTCTCTTACATTTCTAATGTCTATTGCAGACTTCACTATATCGTAAAATAAATACTAATGTATAAAAGTCGATTTACTAAATTTACAAATTTACAGGTAATTTACATTAAGTTTACATTGAATTATATTAAAAAATAAATTTATTCAAGTTCCTAATAGTTTATCGCAATAAACATTGGAAGTCATAGTCATTAACCAAATAGTCCCTTGGTAGTATGGAACGTGAGCACAGCTGTAGAATGTAACATGGTATTAAAGCTTTCCATCTTGCATTCATCAAAAGCAAGAATGTATGTTGCTTGAGAAGAGGGTGTTGACTGGTTGGTAAGGACTCGCCCATTGGCGGAGGCTTTGTCAGAGGTAACGAGCCAGGGAAAAGGTGCCTCCAAAACTTTTGTTTTAATTCAAACAAGACAAACTGACTCTGATTGGTCAAATCATTGCTGTGGCAATTGCGCTAGTGAATGGTTTTCCCTGAACCTTTATTTGGTTAAGAAAGGAGCAATGCATGAATGTGTTCTTTCTGTTCACAAAGGAGTGAGCCTGATGTGTGAATATTTGTAGTTTCTCGCATGCATGGATGAGCCATAATGTAAACCTGGTTAATAATCTTGAATCACTTGTTTATGTAATTCTTTGCACAAATAGAATTGTTTAGCAAGTGTTGTCCAGTTGCAAAATCACATTAAATATTGGCCTCTATGTTCTGAATTTTGTAAGTGCATTGTGTCTGATTTGTGTACAGGCAGTAATCTGACTAACACAAACAGGCAAAAGGATATGCTGTTTGATGTGATCCTCAGTCACCAGTTAGTATGGCCTATATACCTGCTATCACATCAGTACTGAATTACACTTACCACATTACTCAGTTGTGTGGTAGGCAGAATGATTTTGGCTCAACCCTTGGTCATTCATTTGCTATGGCTTTGCGGTAGTGTTAAATAACTAAACAACACTAGGTTATAGTCTAACAGGTTTAATTGGTAGCACTAGCTTTCGGAGCACTGCTCCTTCATCAGGTGGTTGTCGCCCACAGCCACTTGATGAAGGAGCAGTGCTCCGAAAGCTAGTGCTTCCAATTAAACCTGTTGGACTATAACCTGGTGTTGTGTGATTTTTAACTTTGTACAACCCACCCCAACACCAGTATCTTCAAATCTTAAATAACTGGCTTTACCTACTGGGATACTTCAGCCTTCCAGCATAATCTGAGGTAAACTGTTCTGGACTGAAAATGGCAGCCTCAGGCCCACACTTAAGTTTGTGTGGTGCTCAGTGAACAATCATCTGATCAGTATAGGCAATAACCCACATGAGAGTTTTGATAAACTCAATTTTACCTTCAAACGAGCATAATGAGCAAATGACTCATAACTTATTCACAAAGTCACCAATAAGGCCAATCTTACAGCCTGTGGAACTGTAAGAATTCCAGTCCACATATTTAAAGTAAAGATTTAGCTTGCCGTATATCACAGTAGAGAAATCACATGCCAATTGATAATGACCCGCTTCACATGTACTATGAATTGTTGTTCTGTTCATGATTTTATGTTTTTGCAATTCTGACCTGAATAGTACGAGAGGAAAAGCTTCAAAGTCATAGATTCAAAGAGTCATAGAGATGTTCAGCACGGAAACAGACTCTTCAGTCCAACTCGTCCATGCCGACCAAATATCCTAATCTAATCTAGTCCCATTTGCCAGAACTTGGTCCATATCTCTCTAAACCCTTCCTATTCATATACCCATCCAGATGCCTTTTAAATGCAATTGCACCAGCCTCCCCCACTTCCTCTGGCAGCTCATTCCATATGCGCACCACGCTTTGCATGAAGAAGTTGTCCCTTAGGTCCCTTCTGTATCTTTCCCCTCTCACCCTAAGTCAATGCCTTGTAGTTCTGGACTCCCCACCCCAGGGAAATGACCTTGTCTATTTATCTTATCCAGGCCCTTCATGATTTTAAATCTCTATAAGGTCACCCCTTAGATGCCAACATTCCGGGGAAAACAGTTCCAGCCTATTCAACCTCTCCCTGTAGCTCAAATCCTCCAACCTTGACAACATCCTTGTAAATCTTTTCTGGACCCTTTCAAGTTTCACAACATTCTTCCCATAAGAGCGAGGCTAGAACTGCATACATTATTCCAAAAGTGAGCTAACCTGTTCAGCTGCAACATGACCTTCCAACTCCTATACTCAATGCTCTGCCCAATAAAGGAAAGCATACTAAACCCCTTTTTCACTATCCTATCAAGGAGCTTTGAACCTGCACTCCAAGATCTCTTTGTTCAGCAACACTCCCTAGGACTTTACCATTAAGTGCATAAGACCTGCTCTGATTTGCTTTTCCAAAATGCAGCACCTTGAATTTATCTGAATTAAACTCCATCTATCACTCCTCAGCCCATTGGTCCATCTGATCAAGATCCCGTTGTACTCGGAGGTAACCCTTTTTGCTGTCCACTACACCTCCAATTTTGATGTCATCTGCAAACCTATTAAACATACCTCCTATGTTCACATCCAAATAATTTATATTAATGATAAAAAATGGTGGACCCAGCACTGATACTTATGGCACACTACTGGTCATAGGCCTCCAGTCTGAAAACCAACTCTCCACCACCACCCTCTGTCTTCCACTTTTGAGCCAGTTCGGTATCCAAATAGTTCTCCCACAATTCCTTGTGCTCTAACCTTGCTAACCAGTCTACCATGAGGAATGTTGTCAAATGCTTTACTGAAGTCCATATAGATCACACCCACCGTGTCTCTCTTTTCAACAATACTCAAGTCTACAACTACCCGGAACTATCAATTGAACTGTCAAACATCAGGCAACATTACTCACACAACACTAATCCTATCATGGTAGTTCTCAGGCTAATGTCGACAGACAATGTGAAACAGCAAACAATGGTCTTTCAAATGCTCCAGACATTTTATTTTTGCCGTGCGCAATTGACAGTTCCTTTTGATAGTTGCCTTTAACAGTTTTGAGAGTTGAATTGGAACTAAATTGCAATTCATTCACTCCCGCTGAGTTAAAATCCTGGCGGTCACTTCCTTAAGCATTTTGAGTGTGCCTGTGCTCCATGGACTTTGATTGCTTAAGATTGCAACTCCTCATCACTTTCTCAATGGCACTTAAGGACTGCAATAAATTCTGACATATCCCACAATGCTAAATCCCATAAACAACTGACAATTTGATTTTCATGAGTCCATTGACAGTTTTGGAGAGTGTGACAGTTAATGAGTGGATGTACTTTTTGCACACATTCATGACTACTTCTAACAATTTCAAAGAGCACTTGACCAACTCCGGTTGGCACTTCACCTTTCCCAAGGAGTAGCTTCCCTCTCCCAAGGGTGGTCTAGGGCCACGTTCAAAGGAACATCTGACCTCTTTCAAACGGGACCTTTTCTGACTTACAAAAAAACAGCCACAAGGTTCAGACCTGCTCCTTCCAGGTCTAATCTGTTTGCATTTCAAACAGCCAGGTCACCAAAATCACAGAGGAGTAAAGGCAGCTTTCTATGGGTTGCTTCCTCTGGGAAATGAACATGCATAAAATGTGACCAAGCCTAATGCCCACCTCACTAAAGTGGTAGCTGCAGTATTTGCCTTCAAGACAGCAGTTGTGTAAGAACTGCATGAAGAAGAGGCAGTAAAACCAAGGTAGGTTTAAACTATGGCTATAATGTATATGACCTACAGGAGTTACTGCATCAACAGCACATCCTTCAGCTTGTGATCTCAATTACTGAGAAGGACAAGGATGGCAATGCAATTAGAGTACCTTTAGTTGCAAGTGCAATCTATGTTACGCAACTGGACATATTTCAATAACTGAAATTACTGGAGAATCTCGGCAGGTCTGGCAGCATATGTGGAGAGAAAGCAAAGTTAATGTTTCAAGTCCAGTGACCCTTCAGAATTGAAAGCAGGTAGGACTTATATCACCATTCCTTCAGTGTCCATGTGTGAACATTTTGGAATCTTCTATCTAACGCCATTTGTTATGGCTTAGGGATTGCAGTGTTTGCAGGAAGCAGTCTGTTGCAGCTTCTCAGGTTGGCTAAGTATTAATAAGAAACTGTGCCGTGCTTGTGTCATCCATAAACCAAGAACAAACATATTAAACATATTGAGATGGCTAACCAGAAATTCTGCATCATTTTTAATGTAGCTCCATGTATAAATTTACTCTGGAAATTTATTGAAATGTGCTGACATTGGAAAATTGTAGGTGGTCAACAACAGCTGCAGATAGGATTTGGCCTTGCTTTGGCAAATCATTTGATGAAGTTGATAAATTAAGCAGATTCAAGTCAGACTCAACAAACTCTGTGCAAACATATTTTTATGAAAGTTTGCTTGTGCATTTTTGGTGCATCTTACAAGAGTGCTTTTCCTTCTTTGAAGAAGGCAATCATTGTTATCATTCTGAGTTTCTCTTATGCTTCTGGGATTGTAATGGTTATACAATAAAACTCATTTGTTAATATTGTCACAAAGCTCGTCCTTTTTTTTTCTAAAAGCTGTTCTCTAGCTCAAGTAGACTCTGTCCTTGATTTTTTTCAGAGAGGTAATAAACCAGGCTGGGCTCTAATCAGTCTGGTTTGGTACAGAGCTGAAAAGGATTTGGAGAGGCCTTTTGTTTATATGTGAACAGATGAGACATCAGGTCAAAGTGGTTATGTTTTAGAAGTGACCTGTATAATGATAGGGGAGTGGTCAGCTCTCAAGCTGAACAGTTTAGTTCAGTCTTGAACTGGTGCGGAGTTCAACATGGAGCTGTGTGGAATCTATCTCACTCTCTTTTAGTCTGCCCTTTAACTTCAACCTGCAAGCATGTGTTCCATTTATACTGGGTTTTGAAGGGAGTTTGCTTATTGGGACTGTTGTGCATATTCAGAGCAGCATAATTAAGTCTAATTTGGATAGACTGAATTCTGTAGGGTTTTTTTATTCTGTTCTTTATGTTTCATTATGTAATTGTGTGAATTTTTTTTGTCTCGTTTAAAACCTAGTAGTCAGCCTAGCTAACTTACTCTGGGTAATTTTCACTGTACAGTTACTGAAACAAATTGCAAAGTTATGGTCCGAGCCACCTGCTTAAGAATGTTTTGAGTGGTTTGGTTTAGTCCATAACAGCATGAAACTTAACATGGTGTGAGACATGCATGTGTGTCAGGCAACATGTTTCAAAAGGAAGGTTTTCATTGGAGGGGGGTAGCTTTTCATGTAAAGTCAATAAAAGAGCACTTTCAAGCGAAGACTAAAGGAGTAAGAGCACCCCTGGTGCCATCCAACACTGACCCTGGAAATTCAAGGACTTTAACAAAGTCACTGTGAGATGTAGTAGTAAAGCCCTGAAAGCTAAGGTTATCTGTTTTGACTTTGGTTATCTTATGGGCCATTAACGTTCTGCTGAACAGTCATGAATGAAGTGATGACATTAACACTATTGCTCTGACTGCACCTTCCCACTGTTTCATCATCATTCTTGTTCGGGTTCTTTACCAAACAGGATCACTTGTTTTGCTTGACTGCCTTAAACAACAGTTACATTAGAGGATTCTGCTGTTTGCTGTTCTCCTGCATTTGCTTTCCATCACAGCTTCGTTCTGCAATAAGAATTTGTACTCACATGTCTTATTCTTGAAGTCCTTAAATTCAATGTCAGCATATTAAGCTTTGCCTCCAATTGTAATGTGAATTTAATAAACTAACCACTGAAGCAAGAATGGGCTCCGTTTACTTCATATCAGGGTGTGTATTAATTGCACTTTCTTTCCATTCAAAATTTTAAAACTTAAATTCAAATTTGTAACCTGCTTTGTGTGCGTGTGAGAGAGAGTGCTTGAGAGAGTGGGGGATAGAACTTATTTTCTGGATTATTATTTGTAGCTTCTGATTTATTATGTCAGAACACCTTACATTATTGCATTCCTTGAATAAATTCCCTGCCCGGGAATAGGAGCAAGGAACTATAGCATATCACACAACATAACAATAATCCTCAACAGCATTCAGGATCTGTTTCAAACTGGGAGTCACTGAAGTAGTTAGATTCCTGAAGATGATAGCCAGAAATTGAACTCAAGTTAACAGCTTGGAAGCCAGCTATGTTCATTACTGTACAACCATCATTTAGAGATTTGGAAATAAAATATTGGTACCAGTAGAGCTGCCTTATGATTGTCATAAAAATCCAACTGACTCACTAATGTCATTTGGGAAAACAAGCTGCATTCCTTACTGTTTATATGCTTTGTCAAGTCCTAAACTAATGCAATTGTTTCTTAACTGTCCTCCTGCAGCATTGTCAGGGTAGGAGGGTGGTGGGGAGAACAAAGTTTTCGGTATCCTTAAAACATGTTCTACTTCTAACCAAGGTTTTAACTGAAGATAAGTCTTTAAATGTCTTAGAAAATGATTCTGTTTCAAACACTGTGGTTTGCTGGAAGTTCAGCGCTAATTTTGCAGTGTTAGTTCAACAGATTAAAGGTTTTAAAGGTTTGTGCAGACTGGGAAATGTCCCTGTGTAGCAAGGGGTACCTTCCTGATCAAACTGGTTTGCAGTGCAAAATCCCTGATCCATTTCATTACATTTGCTTCACTTTTAATGACTCTACTGTGTGTTTCTCAGTCTTGCCTTCTCTGTAATAGAGATAATGCAATAAATTTGAATTTGGCTTCGGATTTCATTTTAATAGCCTTTAATAATGCTTTTCTCTTGAAATATTGTCTAGCAGGGAGTTGGCAGTGAGATAATCTCCAAAGTCAATTTAAATCTGATTGATCAGCAATGAAACACATTTTTATCTATTGCAAATGATAGGCTCCAGAGCACGGTTCTTGTGTTCAGGAAATACAGATAACCAGTTTCCGTAGTAACAGCCTGCAGCAGCTCAAGGTACTGACAATATATGTTGGAATGTTATTAAATGAATCTGAGTAATTCTTCTTATGCCTAATGTTTTCAGTTCTTAAAGGTGTTGGTACATAGCCTAGATGATCCTCTATGTGTGATCACCAATTTGTGACAATACAGCAGGAGACAGAATAATGATCCGTAGGATCTCTGCCCACTTCAGTGCATTTCCAATTTCCATTCCTATTGCCTGCAGATGTCCCTGAATGTTTTTGCTTGGGCATAAGGTGATCATGAAGTTATATTATACTTCTCACTTTTACCATTTCTCCTCATTTCTTTTATTTTCATGCCAGTATCATACAGGCGTCCAGGATTATGAGGTGTTGCCGAGGAGATGTTTGAGAATTGAAAAGATCTACATTTAAGATTAAAACGTAAAACTGCTCCTTTTTTTTACAATTGTTACATCTTCAACCTTAGAGAACTCCAGGTAAACTTGCCTCTGGAAGTTCATGCAAACAACAGCCAAGGACATGCTCACTGCTTTAGTTACTTCTTCAGAAACTTCATTCTGATTCAGTAAGAAGTATCTATCCTTCACAAATCTCTGCTAGCTCTCTCCTTGACAATTTTCATGGTGTTCTGTCCTTGATTCAATTTAATTTGATTTATTTTTGTCACGTGTAGGAGATATAGTGAAAAGTATTATATTGCATGCTAACCAGACAAATCATAACTTACATAAATACATCACAGTAATAGAACAGAATGCATAATATAGTGTTATAGTTACAGAGAAGGTGCAGAGAAAGATCAACTCTAATATATGAGAAGTCCATTCATAAGTCTGATATCAGTGGGGAAGAAACTGCTCTGAAAACTGTTGGTACGTGTTTTCAAACGTTCATTTCTTCTCCTGATGGGAGAGGGTGGGAGAGAGTATAACTGGGGTGGGAGGGGTCTTTGATTATGTTGGCTGCTTTCCCAGTGGGAAGTGTAGACAGAGTCAATGGATGGCAGGCTGGATTTTGTGATGGACTGGAATACGTTAACAACTTTCTGTAATTTCTTGCAGTCTTGAGCACAGCAGTTGCTATCCCAAGCTGTGATGTATCCAGATAGGTGTTTTCTATGGTGCATCTATAAAAATTGATAAGAGACATGTTGGATTTACATTGTGGACTTTATCCTTATATGTAGACTTCAGTAATTTCCTGACAACAGATTTTAGGCAAACTTGCTCTTAGCCTCACAATTTTCTTACATAGTAAAGTGCTACATGCAATTTTCTAATCTCAAGGAATGGTTGTCAAATAAAGAAAGATTTGCAGGTCACCAAAATCCAACCTTCAGATGTTTTTACGTATTTTCCTTTAAAGTTCAATTTGCAGATAGTTTTGGTAAGAATTGATAGGCTGAGAAGTTGTGATCATTAGAACCTATTTCCTGCCTTTCTTGAACTTCAGCAGTCCACTTATAGGTGAACCCAGATTGCTGACAGGGAGGGAGTTCCAAGATTTTGACCCAGCAATACTGAAGGAACAGTGATATTTTTCCAAGTCAGGGTGGTGAGTGGCTTGAACTGGAACTGCAGGTGATGGTGTTCCCATACTTCTACTGTCCGTGTCCTCTTAGATGGTAGTGGTGTTGGATTTGGGAGATGCTGTCTAAGGGATTTTGGTGAATTTCTGCAGTGCATCTTGTAGTTGGTCCACATTGCTGCTAATGAGTGTCAGTGGTTGAGGAAACAAATGTCTGAGAATGTGATGTTACTCCAGTGAGCTACTTTATCCTGGATGGTGTAAGCAGCGTAGTCGGAGCTGCACTCATTCAAGCAAGCTGGCTGCATGCCATCACACTCCTGACTAGTAGATAGGCAGGCTTTGGGGACTCAGGTAAACACACTGCAGGATTCCAAGCTTCTGACCTGCTCTTGTGGCCAGTATTTATGTGTTTAGTCCAGTTCAGTTGCTGGTCAATGATAACCCACAGGATCCTGATGGTGGGTTATTCAGCAATGATAATTCCAATTAATGTCAGAGTAGGTGATTCCATTCTCTCTTATTGCAAATGGTAATTGTCTGGCCCTTCTGTAGCACAAATGTTACATGTTATTTATCACCCCAAGCCTGGATGTTTTCCCTTAAAAATGTTTTAGCTGACCTTTCTTAGTTTATCCAGATTAGTCCATGTGACTATTAGTTTTGTCCCAGATTTTTGTTTTTAGAAGTTTCTCCATTAAACTGACTGGGCTTATCTTGCACCTTTTTTTTGAACAAGTGTGTAATCTCTGCAATTCTCCAGTATCTTGGCATCACTCCTGAGTCCAGGGAATACTGAAAAATTATGGTCAGTGCCTCGGCAATTTACCACCTCAGTTCCTTCAACAGCCCGCATAAACCAAATCATCCGCCGACATTTCCGCCACCTCCAAACAGACCCCACCACCAGGGATATATTTCCCTCCCCAACCCTCTCCGCCTTCCGCAAAGACCGTTCCCTCCGTGACTACCTGGTCAGGTCCACGCCCCCCTACGACCCACCCTCCCATCCTGCCACTTTCCCCTGCCACCGCAGGAACTGTAAAACCAGCGCCCACACCTCCTCCCTCACCTCCATCCAAGGCCCCAAAGGAGCTTTCCACATCCATGTACAGTGAAAGTTAACCCCATCTTTGTGCATCCAGGCCACCAGAAATGTTTTTGAACATTAGCCTCTTTATTGAAGAAGATGGTGCCCAAAACATTTTAAAAGCAGAGTTAATTTTCACACCAGAAGCACTGAAAAGGCGGAGGTTGTGTTTACTTAAGGAAAGGGCTGGGGTTGGATGAGATAGATCTAAGGATCTGGATCAGTGGTGCTGGAAGAGCACAGCAATTCAGGCAGCATCCGAGGAGCTTCGAAATCGACGTTTCGGGCAAAGGCCCTTCATCAGGAATAAAGGCAGAGAGCCTGAAGCGTGGAGAGATCCTCTAGCTTATCTCTCCATGTTTCAGGCTCTCTGCCTTTATTCCTGATGAAGGGCCTTTGCCCGAAACGTCGATTTCGAAGCTCCTCGGATGCTGCCTGAATTGCTGTGCTCTTCCAGCACCACTGATCCAGATCCTTAGATCTATCTCATCCAACCCCAGCCCTTTCCTTAAGTAAACACAACCTCCGCCTTTTCAGTGCTTCTGGTGTGAAAATTAACTCTGCTTTTAAAATGTTTTGGGCACCATCTTCTTCAATAAAGATAAATGCAAATTATTCCCTTATCAGCTTAGTTATGCTCCCTGTCCCCACATGTAAATCCTCTGTTTGATTTATCATCAGCCCCATCTGTCCAATGTTTATTCATTTAACTGTCTTAATAATATTACAATTCAATTTCATGTTCGCTGCCAGTCTTTTTGATTTCTCTCTATTTTCTTTCTTATTTCCTTTTTCACCACCCCTCTGAAAATTCTAAATCCAACTTGATTCTCAATTGTATTTTCTGACTGACATCTGTCAAAAGCATACGTTTCCTTCTTTATTGCTATCTTTTTTGTCAACCAGGAGATTTGGCAATGTTTGTCCTCCAGTTCAAGGGAATATCCATTGTCTGTGACTGAACCACCTCTTCACTGAAGCTAGTCCATTGTTCAACTATTGCTTTTCCTACCAACCTTTCTCTTCACTTTATTCACTGCAGAGCTGACTTTACCTCATCAAAGTTGATTTTCCCTGCATTAATTATTTTTTTTCTGGATTGTTCTTTGTCCTTTTCTAATGTCCGCCTAAGCCTCATGGTACGGTGATCACTGTCCTCATAATGTTCTTGTATAACACTTGATATGCTGGGCCCACCTTAATCCAAATAATCTTCAGTCCAGCAATGCTTCTTTTATTCATTGAACTGAAAATCCAATTCTGTAGACATCTTCCTGAAAACAATATTGGAGCACTTGCTTTCCCTGCCCTTTACTGTACTACTATCCCAGTCAATATTTGGATAATTAAAATCATGTACTATAATTACATTTAAGTTTGTCATCCCTTAATTTCCTTCCTCTATATTTTCCCTTCTGGTCAGTGGCCTATGATGTACATCAGAGTAGACAGGCAGGAGGCTGGAAGAACACAGCAAACCAGGCAGCATCAAGAGGTGGAGAAGTTAACATTTCAGGTGTAACTCTTGTGGGCGGCACGGTGGCACAGTGGTTAGCACTGCTGCCTCACAGCGCCAGAGACCCGGGTTCAATTCCCGACTCAGGCGACTGACTGTGTGGAGCTTGCACATTCTCCCCGTGTCTGCGTGGGTTTCCTCCGGGTGCTCCGGTTTCCTCCCACAGTCCAAAGATGTGCAGATCAGGTGAATTGGCCATGCTAAATTGCCCGTGGTGTTAGGTAAAAGGGGTAAATGTAGGGGAATGGGTGGGTTGCGCTTCGGCGGGTCGGTGTGGACTTGTTGGGCCGAAGGGCCTGTTTCCACACTGTAAATAATCTAATCTAATCTAATCTTCTTCAGGACTAGGGGTGGGTGTAAGCGGAGCTGCAGATAAAAGGAGTGGTAGGGGCAGGGTGGTAAAGTGAGGATAGGTGAAGACAGGTAGAGGGTACGACCTGGTTGGTAAATGGGAGGAACAAATCTGGTTGGTGGCTGGGAGGAGTGGAAGGAAGGGGGAGGGGCTGGAAGGGAGTCGGGGAATGGGAAGGGAGGTTATTGAAATTGGAGAACTCAATGTTGAGTCCTCCGGGCTATAGGCTGCGCAAGCGGAAGATGAAGTGTTGTTCCTTCAATTTACGGTTCGGTTCGTTGTGGCAATGGAGGAGGCCAAGGACCATCATGTCGGAAAGGGAATGGGAAGGGCAATTAAAATGGGTGGTGACTGGGAGGTCCAGTTGGCCCCTGTGGGCCCAGCTGTGATGCTCAATGAACCGTTCCCTAAACAATGTAATTGCATCATTTTGCTTCTTAGCTCTAGCCAAAATGATTCTGTGCTACTAAGGAGAGGAGGTTGCTTCTGACACAACTCTAACCTGAGGCCTAGCATCATAGCTGGATCCTAGACCACAGAAAAGTGATGGCAGCAGAAGGGTCATGGTGGGTGGGGGTGTGTGTGTGGTGAGGGGGTGCGCAGAAGCAAGAGCAGATGGTGGCTGTCAGTGGGCACTTTCTGATCCAGATGTTGAGTTCTCAAATAGACAGAGAACGTTTTTGAACAAGGAAAATACCACCCTTTCCATCCCCTAGGAACTTGCAAGTATCCTCACAGAGCTTTGCTTGTTGTGCTCCGAGCACGGTGAATTCCTCTGCTCATTCCTGGGGTGATTACATTTGCAATGGAGTGAGGCCTTTAAGTGGACACTGATTGCCTACTGTAAGGCCTCAATTGGCTGCAAGGTGGGAAGCCTTTCACTGTTCTTTCTGATAGGAACCTAATCAGGGTAGAGGTGGGAGGCTGACAGAGTATTCCAATGGACACCCTCAGTTATTTAAATTTTTATCCACACCTAAACTCGTAAACAGGGAATGGCATTGAATTCCACCCTGAGAATTATTTACATTCAACAATTTGTTTGATAACTGAAGGACAATAAAAGCATCACAAGCTGAAAGCTACTGGCAAAGAAATTGCAGGACACAGATACAGAAGAACCTCGATTACCCAGCATTCAGATATCTGAATATCGAATTATCTGGCAAGATCGCAATGTCCCGATGCTCGGCTAAGCTATATTATCTTACATTCGATTTTCCGGAATTTGATTAACTGAAAGAAATGCTCCCCGCTTGTGTCGTTCGGATAATTGAGGCTCCTCTGTATATTTAAAATGGGGATTGAAAACCCACGATTGGCTCATGAAATTTGTCGTTTTGGAAGAAGTGGAGAACATAGTGCCCCAAGCGTGAGCATGCAGTCAAATACTTTAATTACAATGTACATTAGTGTAGGTCAGATGCACTCTTGTCAAATGACTATTAATGTACCTTGTCTAATTAATTTCACATGGACTTTTGCCTAAACTAACATGTTGAACTGACAGCTTGTGAAGAATTATAATCTAAAACTAATATTAATGAAAGTCAGAAATTCAACAAGTACTCTATTGATCAGACACAGTTTGATTTCTAAGCCTTGCAGTTTATTTTTTGCCAGACACAATTTGAAATTTGCTTGTTTCCCTCATTTATTTTACTGCTTCTTTATCCACGAATGTTGTTGTGCTCCTGTATCAGACTGGAGTGACAATAGTATCCAATACAGACATCATCAGTCCTGCTTTGAAGGCAGATAGTAAGAGAATAGTGAACATGATTTGCAGGATGTGGAAGAGGAGGACTTATTTGTGAGTGTCAAAAATAATGTTGAAGAATGAGGAGCAGGATTTATCAATAAGCTAGATGGTCGGGAGTGGGACTAGGGTAGAAGCATTCCTCCTCTGGGATACAGAAGTACTTGCATTGTCTGGAAAGTGGCCTAAGTGAATCAGTTTAGCATTTAACATGGGAACTTCTGATTCTTTTCACTTGTTTCTGAATAAACTGCATTGCAAAAGATGATGGGGTGATACAGACTTGAACATGGCGCTCAACACTAAGTAGGAAAAATGCGGATAGTATTCTGCAATTAATCTTGACGCAGGAGAAGAGTGTTATTCATCTTAAAGTCAAGAACAATGAAATATTTTTACATTTAGCTGCATGGTTGACATCTAAACTGCAATTAAGGAAGCAATAGCACAGGATTTCTAGAGAAGCAGCTTTACACATTATGCAATTAACAGTGAACTTCAATGGTAAAACACTTCGGCATTTTATTTGTTTTATTTATACTTCAGCATGCCCTATTATTATGATCCCAGCCAATGTTCTTATCATATGAGTCTGATTCTGGCAGAAACCTGGTTGATGGATAATATCTTAATTTGATTTGATTTTAACAAAGTGGTCTCTCATTAAAACATAAGGACGCAAATTTAAAGATTCTGCTTTAACAGTGGAGTCACAGGTAGACAAGATGGTGAAGATGGCATTTGGTACGCTTTTCTTCATTGGTCAGTGCATTGAGTCTAGGAGTTGGGATGTCATTTTGTGGCTTTACTGGACATTGGTTAGGCCACTTTTAGAATATTGTGTAAAATTCTCGTCTCCCTCCCTATAGGAAGGATGTTGTTAAACTTGAAAGGGTTCAAAAAAGATTTACAAGGATGTTGCCAGGTTTGGAAGGTTTGAGCTATAGGTAGAGACTGAATAGGCTGGGGCATTTTCTCCTGGAGTGTTGGAGGCCAGGGGGTGACCTTATAGAGGTTTATAAAATCATGAGATGCATGGATAGGGTAAATAGTCAATGTGTTTTTTTCCCCAGGGCAGGACAATCCAAAACTAGAGGGATGTTTTAAGGGGGGCTGAGGGGCAACTTTTTCATGCAGAGGGTGGTGCGTGTATGGAACTAGCTGCCAGAGGAAGTGGTAGAAGTGGGTGCATCCATAACATTTAAAACACATTTGGACGGGGACATGAATAGGAAGAGTTTATGGACCAGCTGGGACTAGATCAGTTTAGGATATCTGGTCGGCCTTGATGAATTGGACTGCAAGCCAGGAAATTATATATGAAAAGAGTTTTACTGGCTGTATACCTGTATGACTATGACTTTCTACAAGAAAACTGAAGGTTTTTATTAAAATATAGGAAGATAAAATAGAATTACCCATCTACTTATTAGAAAAGATTTCTAAGCACATAGTAAAAGTATAAGCTCAGTTATTCCAAAACACTACTGCATAAATTGAAATGAAATGAAACAGCTTTGCTATAGCCCCAAATACATCCTTTCATAGCATCAAAGATACCACTCAGAATCTTTACACTGGAGCCACTATTTTTAACATCTTGGAAGGTTTAGGTCAGTTGTAACTACAACTTTCATACCACAATTGTGGATAGTTACTTCCTGAAGATATTATACACCTGAACAATAATATAGGTAGCTTTAAGTAACCTCTTCACAGTTTTATCCCAATACTTCTGTCCAGAGACTAGCACTAACTCTTCGCTCTCAGATAATTTAGTTCACTGTACATCCTTCCCTTCTCAGGAGGACTGATCTACACAGCCATGCTATTTCAAGCATTTCATTGGACAGTCAAAAACTCAAAGTAAAACTGAAACCCAAAGCCTCCTTCTCTAGGCTATGGGTCTTTCTGTTTGGCTTTAAAAGAGTTATAGATGTTTCTGCAAATTTCGATGCCCAATTAGTTACCTTACTGCATCACAAAATAATCTAAGATAAACAAAATAAAAATCCATTAGTGGTGCACAAAAACCCATTCATTTTAAATCCAGATCTTAATAAAGCTTTTGAAGGAGATCAACATAATTACAGAAGTACTCACAAGTTGATTATTAACTTCAGACACACAGAGTACTCACAGGTTACTAACTCAAAAACTGGAAACCCAAACTTAGAATAAATGATATTAAGTACATATGAGATGTGTTCCCACAGTTGACATCACACTGTTCAGGGACAGTGAGGTATTGACATTTGAAAAGTTAAAGAGGTTGGCTGAATGCGGAGATTCTCAGGAATAAAGTACAAGAGAAAAGCTAGCACCCATTCATCCTCTCTATTATAGCAATATTTTGAGGACTTTTGGCAGGAGAACAAAGTAATTTTGTGAGCAACGTTTTAATTGTGTACTTGAGGAGGCATAATACAAGGTTAATTGGAGCAGCAAAGTTTACTGTGAACAATCGTGTTAGGATATCAGTGGGAAAGACATTTACCATAGCATAATACTTTTTCTGATAACTCTAATGCCAGAAGTAATGGCTTACTTTCTACTTGAATTTCCGAAAACCAGGAAAAGTTCTCAGTAATGAATAAAATTACATGTGAAGTTCAACTGGCAAGAGAAATGGTGCGTGAAGTTCCACTCGTGGTAGTTGTGCAGACATGACTTATTAAAACGTGACTAGCATTAGAGGTGACTGTTGAAATTTCAAGGATATAACACTTGGTGAACTATAGTCAACAAGCTACAGTGATTAGTGATGCAGAAGGCAGCTAACAAAGACCTTCTGTCCCACAATATTCTGTATAGTGGGAGGGGCAGATGAACCATTTGTAGAATTGTGGTTCACACTGCTCCAGCTTACTGACCTTTTAGTTAGAATGGGAGGAAACCTTGCCAAAACATGAAAGTTTCCATGTTCATTTGACAGGTAGCTGAGTTCTCGATCTAACATTGCAATCTTGTGCAGTGACATGCCTGTAATGCACCGACTCCAGTCAACCAAGAACAGCATGTTATTACTCAATTTCAAATAGTTATGAGAATTTGTATTCTGCATTTGCCCATATCTTATGATTTCTCTGAAATGAGTGCAAAAGCAAATATTTTGTTTCCAATCACCATAACTCCAGTAAGTCAGACATAAAGCTAAGCCCATGTTGTAGTTGATCAGTCTTTATTGCTAATGAAGAGCAATATTGTAGAGCTATTTTGCAGCAACGCTTTACTTATCCAAGAGTCGTCAATCTCGTAAACTAGATTACAATCTACATCAATGACATGGATGAGGACACCAAACGTAATATATCCAAATCTGCTGACACTACAGAACTAGAACTAGATGAGAAAATGATCTGCGAGGTGGATGCAAAAACACTGTAAAGATGCACAGGCAAATTCACTGAGTGGGAAAGTAGGTGTCAGATGGATTATTATGGATGAAAATGTGATACTATTCTCTTTGATAGGAATAATGAAAAAGTATTTATTTTGAAAGGTCAGAGGCTAGGAAGTGTTGATATTTAAAGGCATTTGTTGTCCTTGTATACAAATCACAGAAAGGACAAAGTGAGGACTGCAGATGCTGGAGATCAGAGCTGAAAAATATGTTGCTGGAAAAGCACAGCAGGTCAGGCAGCATCAAAGGAGCAGGAGAATCGACGTTTCGGGCATAAGCCCTTCTTCTTCCTGAATAAGGGCTTATGCCCAAAACGTCGATTCTCCTGCTCCTTTGATGCTGCCTGACCTGCTGTGCTTTTCCAGCAACACATTTTTCAGCTACAAATCACAGAAAGTCAACATACAGGTACATCAAGCAATTAACAAGGCAGAGTGTATGCTATCTGTCATTACAAAGGAATTGAATTATAATCAGTTGGAAGCTTGGTTATGTTTATATAGGCTGCTCAATTGAGGAGCTGTCAACCTGAAATATCAGGAAGAATTTCACATGTCGGAAATGACAATTGATAGCCAGCCGACAGTTTGAATGAAAACTCCCCGCAAACCATAACGTGATGCATTTTGGCAAAGTTGTTGTGGGTGGGACTTCCATTTCTCAATGGAGCTGACAGCCAGTCTGATTGACTCATCGATCCAGCAGTCCAAGCCGTACCAAGATCTTGGTAGTGTGCTGCCGGAACTGCAACCAATCCATAGAAGAATGCGCAGAGTAAGGCATATCAAAGAGCACTTGACCAGTTTAGGGAAGGGGCAAGAAAATTGGTGAATGGGTTTTGGAAATCAGGCAGTAAAAGGCAGAGGATGTACTTTCTTTAGAGACTTGCCCCCAGTGCATTAAGGGGACCCATCCCTCCTCAGAGAAGATACCTCCCATGCCTCTCTCTTCCTAGCCCACAGAGTGCCCACTTCCATTCAATTCTCACGCCAACCATTTTATGGAGCAAATAAGTCAATTGGCTTACTAACAAAATAAATTGACACCAAATCATTTTTAAAAATGTATTCATGGGGTAGGCGTATCACTGGATCAGCCAGTATTTATTGCACATCCTTAATTGCCCTCAAAAAGGTGGTGGTGAACTGCCTCTTGAAAACCTACACTCCATTTGCTGTAATTATACCCATAATGGTTTCAGGGAGTGAATTCCTGGATCTTGACCCAGCAACACTGAAGGAATAACGATATATTTCCAAAGTTAGAAATCACACAACACCAGGTTATAGTCCAACAGTTTTAATTGGAAACACTAGCTTTCGGAGCGCCACTCTGAAAGCTAGTGTTTCCAATTAAACTTGGAATAGATGTTTGTAGGTATGGTCTCAATCAAGTAAGCTGCTTTGTCCCGGATAGTGATAAGCTTCTTGGGTGTTCTTGAAGGTGCACTCATCCAGGCATGTGGGAAGTATTCTATCATACTCCTTACTTGTGCCTTGTAAATGTTGGACAGGACCTGGGGTCAAGAAGTGAATTACTGTCTTCAGAACTCCAAGCCTCTGACCTGCCTTTGTCACTAGGGTATTTATGTGATTCATCCAATTCAGTTTCTGTTCTGTGGCAATGTCTAGGATGTTAATGGCGAGGTATTCAATGGTAATGCCATTGAATGTCAAGGGGTGATGGTTAGATAACCTCTTCTTGGATAGTCGTTGCCTCATACATGTGTAGCACAAATAATACTTGTCACTTAACAAGCCAAACCTGGATATTATCCAGGTTTTACTGCTTTTAGACATAGACTGCTTTAGTATCTGAGGAATTGCAAATGGTGCTGAGCATCGTGCAGTAATTAGCAAACATCTCGATTTCTGACTATATGATGAAGAGAAGGTCATTGATGAGGGAGCTGAAGATAGTTGGGCATATGCCTCTACTGTGAAGAACTCCTGCGGAGATGTCCTGGAGCTGAGAGAACTAACTTCTAACAACCACAGCCATATTCCTTTGTGTCAGATTTGACTCTAACTCCAGTTTAGCTGGGGCTCCTTGGTCAATGTTTCTGTAATGTGGTCAGGAACTGAGATAAAAACAAAAGCAGAAGTTGCTGGAAAAGCTCACCAGGTCTGGCAGCAGCTGTGAAGAAAAATCAAAATTTAACATTTTGGTCCAGCGACCCTTCCTCAGAACTGATGGTAGCAGAAGATAGGGTGGAGGGGGAGTGGAGGTCAGGAGTAAACATTAGTTAAGGATAGAACCCAAAGAGAGAGAAAAACTGTTGGATAGACAAAGGAACTGATAATAATCTGAGGGTGAATAGAACATAGAACAGTACAGCATAATACAGGCCCTTTGGCCCTCAATCTTGTGCTGACCTTTTATCCTGCTTTAAGATCAGACTAACCTAGTACCCTACATTTTACTATCATCCATGTGCTTATCCAAGAGTTGCTTAAATGTCCCTAATGTATCTGACTCTACTACCACTGCTGGCAGTACCTTCCACGCACTCACCACTCTCTGTAAAGAACCTACCTCTGACATCTCCCCTAAACCTTCCTCCAATCACCTTAAAATTATGCCCCCTCATGATAGACATTTCTGTCCTGGGAAAAAAGTCTCTGGCTATCCACTCTATCTATGCATCTCATCATCTTGTACACCTCTATCAGGTCAACCTCTCATCTTTCTTCACTCCAATGAGAAAAGCCTTAGTTCCTTCAATGTCTCTTCATAAAATATATCCTCCAGTCCAGGCAAAATCCTGGTACTCTATCTATGCGTCTCATCATCTTGTACACCTCTATCACGTCAACCTCTCATCTTTCTTCACTCCAATGAGAAAAGCCTTAGTTCCTTCAATGTCTCTTCATAAAATATATCCTCCAGTCCAGGCAAAATCCTGGTAAATCTCCTCTACACCCTCTTTAAAGCTTCCACATCCTTCTATAATGAGGTGACCAGGATAGCTGTTAATGGAGACTGCTAGTGGCTAACAATACATAGTGTGTAATGGCTGACTATGTAATACCAAGGCCTGGTGTGTGAGAAAGAGGGCTGGGACATAGGGGAGTTCATCCCTAATATTATTGAACTTGATATTAAGTCCAGAGGGCTGTAGGGTCCCCAAGTAGAAAGTGAGGTGCTGTTCTTCCAGCCTGCGCTGAGCTTCGTTGGGGCACTGCAGCAAGCCTGAGACAGAGGTATTGGCCAGGGAACACAGTGGTGTGTTGGAGTGGCAGGCAATGGGAGTGGCAGGGTCTTTTTTGCTGGCAGAATGTAAATGTGAGCAGCGAATGGAGTAGACCAGATTGTGAGAAGTGCAGGTAAAACACAGCTTCACCAAGAAGGTATGTTTGGACTCTTGGATACTGAGGAGGAAGGAGGAAAGTGGGCAGGTGTTACACCTTCGGCGGTTGCAAGGGAAGGTGCCATGGAGGGATGATGGAGGGGGGTGAGGTGGGGGTGGTGTTGGGAGTGAAGGAAGAGTAGACTAGTATATCCCAGAGGGAACGGTCCTTGCGGAAGGTGGACAAGGGAGGGAAGGGGAATATGTGTCTGGTGGTGGTATCTCACTGGAGGTGGTGAAAATGGCAGCTGATATCTTATGGATGTGGATGCTGGTGGGATGGTAGGTAAGGAAAAGGGGAGCGCTATCGCTGTTGCAGGAGTGAAGAGACGGGGGTGAGGGCGGAAGTGCAGGAGATGGGCTGGAGCCAGTTGAGGGCCCTGTCAAATTTCCAGTATCATTATTGACAGAGCACTCAACGAGATCTGACACACCTCCCACATTTCCACCCTCACACCCTCATCCCTCCAAAAACAGCAATCAGGTTCCTCTTGTCCTTGTACAGCTGGCAACTAAATATAATTCCACTGGTGTATATCCCAGAATGCCATGGCTGTGGTAGCTACATCCATCAATGGTGAATGCAAGCCAGTGTGACAGCTGCGCTATCAAGGCATGGTGTGTACAGTATGATGTGAGCAACATAGATTTGCTTGTGTTAACTCATTGGAACCCACAGAAAGAAACCCTGCATTAAACTAATCAAAATTGAAATTGAAATATCCAAAATGTCGATTCTCCTGCTCCTCGGATGATGCCTAACCTGCTGTGCTTTTCCAGTACCACACTCTTGCCTGTAGATAGATTAGTCAAGTTTTGGTAAACTTCAGCCCTTTAACTCTGTTTCTGCTGGACTGACTAAACTTTTTGAGGACCTGTATTTTTTCCCATTTTACAGGATTGTCGGAGAGAAGTTATTTCAACAGAGTTGCTGAAGGAAATGCAGTTAGAGAATTCAGGCTGGTATGTTGGAGCACAACATGCACGTCCTTCAAATAAGACTTAAAGCACAGGGTCACTGAAGTTTGCCTTATATTAATCAAGATAAAACAATTTGTAGTGTTGAGGATACATTGGAACATATGACAAGGTTGCATGACTAACTGTATTATTGAGACTAATCTCTCCATGTTTTGCAAACTACTTTATAATAACAATATTACATCTCTATAATGGAGGCTATGAGAGACACAATTATGTTAAAATTAGTCTTCTCATTAGAAAGAAACCATCTTAACAGAATGTAGCTTGTCAAAAACAATTTACAGGGATGAATTTTTTTTGTTGTTCCTTTGATGCATTGATGTAAAACACTTCAGTTTTCAATAAAAGTTGATCATTATTCTTAATCGTGTATCATAGGTTATACAGTTCAGTCCTGGCAATTAAGAATTACTTAAATTGATTTAAGTGATAATTTAAGTCTCATGTGTGGTTGTTGATGTCTGATCAGGGACTAGAAAATTTTAGTTTTTTTTCATAGAAACATTGAAAAAAGAAACAGGATTAGGCCATTCAGGCCTGCTCTACCATTTAATATGATGTTGGCTGATCATCCAAATCAGTACTCTGGTCCCACTTTTCCCTCATCCCCTTTGGAGATACCAAAGACCAAAACTGCACAAAAGGGACATTTCAAAATCAAGCTACCATTATAACTGACTTGTGTCTTACAACTGAAGTTAAAATGCACTCCCAAGGGGAAATAAATGCTGACTAGCCAGCGATGCCCATGTCCCACAAATTATTACAATTCTCCAAAGTATCATACATAACTGTTGACTCCCTCCTGTGCCTTTTAGAAACATCTAACAATATGGCAATCAGTCAGTTAATGCCAACTGGACAGGTTGCTGGTCAACAGTATTAGTGTAAGGTGGGCTGCTTGCTTAATGTCTCATTTGGAGCAAGATGTTGGGCTCTGAACTGGAAGGTCATGACCCTGAAGGAGGTCATGGCCACTCATTTTAAGGATCTCTGGGACTGCATCAGGTGCAGCAGAGATCTTTTTTTTCCTGAAGTTAGAAGATTTTGTTGCTGAATATAATTATTTGGAAGTATTGAAATAATGAGTGACATTTCTTTATTTATTTTTGAGAAATTGTCAAATTTTAGTTTCCATTATCAGAAGATGGATGTTCTGACTATGAAGGGAGTGCAGCAAAGATGTACCAGATGGCAGGACTGACATATGAACTGGGTCTTTGATTGGGAAGCCAATTCCTTGGAATTGTTTTGAAGCATACCCATAATGAATGCAGAGAAATAAGGAGCAACAGGTATGAATTTGCTGCCTCTCCGTAGATGGCTGAGTGAAGAAAGCCATATAATTGGGAGGGCTAAAGTTCAAGAGAAGCCCTGTGTTTTTTTCTTTATTCACAGAATGTGAGCACGTTGCAGAGGCTAACATTTTTTGCTCATCTCTAATTGTTCAGAATGCAGTTAAATGTGAACAATATTGTGGGTCTAGGGTCACATGTAGGCCAACAAGGTAAGGATGGTGATTTCCTTCCCGAAGGATATTAGTGAACCAAAGTTTTTTTCAATGAAAATTGACATTTTTGCAATTAGATGAGCTTTTAATGCCAGCTTTCTAATTTACCTATTTAGTAACATTACCACACTACCACTACCTCCACCTGAAGGTTCAAACTCTCTGTATGCTATAGGTAACAGGCAAAAGGTTCTCCTGCCCACTGACAGATAGAGACTTCCCAGCCTGACCAAAGTAGCCTGAGTCGACATTGCAACAAAGGTAATCAACTTCAGAGTCATGCAATAGAGTTGGTGTCAGTGCCAAAATGCCTCAATGACCTTTTATGGCCTTTCATGCTGAGTGTTGCTCCATTGTGGAGACAGACATACATGGATGGTTTGGAAGGACTATATTAGAGTTTTGGCTCTTGTATTACCTTAATGTGTGAGGTAGCATGATGCACAGATGCCCACGCCAGGGAACATCTGGATAGGAATTTTTAAAAATCCAATGTAGCCACACGCCAGTGCACTTGGGTGCAATCAGAATGTGGATTGTTTGCAAATGTTACTGAGGTTCTGTGTACATAACTGATGCCTAGTCTGAACATTCTCAAGGTGATCACTGGCTTATTCACTGTGTGTGAGAATGAATGCTGATAGATTCCCTTTCACACCATGCTGGGTTGTGGACTAAACAGGTGCCCACTGTAAAGTACACTCTCAAAGCTGTGTACCAGAAGGAGTCTCCAGATCAATCAAGGCATCTAAGTCTCAGTTTGAATAGATCAAACAGTCTGTAAAATAACTGACCTGGTTATGCCGTGGATCTCATTGTATCAGTGCTCAGGTAGAGTCCTGGGACATGAGCCACTTATTCAAAGGTTGCTTTACATCGACCAGCAGTAATCCTTGTGATGCATCAGATCCATAAAAAAAACCTGTCACCTTGGTAAGGTAAATGGCTGCTCCCCAGGTACCTTTCACACAATAGGATGATTTGCTGTTTACAATCACAGATGATCTGGACACTCAGGGTGTGCTACCCCTTTCTGTTTACAAAGATCCCTGGCTCCCCTGCTGGTGTCTTGGTGGTGATATTGGTACAATGAAAGATCAACCTGCCATGTTTGCAAAGCCATAGGCTCTTTCCATCTGACAATTGCGATCAGTAGCAAAGATGGTGAATTGGTCGGCGCAGTGAAACATGGCATCTGTAAAAACCTTGATGCAGTGCTGTCCTGCAGGATGGATTATACCATTTGGGTCTCTGCAAGGCAGTTTGCTCAAGCAAAAAGGTTTAAAGCCACCATGACTTAAAATGACATTGGCATCAGATGGTTCCCCCACACAGCTGCAGGCAATCTCTGTGCCTAGCAAGTCAAACAGAGATGCTACCGTGGATGTGGAAAGGCGACCTCTCCACAGATATTATCGCTTGGCTAGCTTCAGGAATCATGCACACCCTGTGCTTCCCATTCAAAGTGCAGAACAGAAATGGGTAATGGTGTTCTAGGTGGGTCAGCAGTGTGTTGTGATGTTTATGCTAACCTCCACAGATGAAGGTTAGCATGGAACATGTTCAGAGATGTTGGTGACTACTGTCAAAGATGGAGGGTCGGAAAAGTAAGCAGCAAGCAGTTGTTGCTCAGTAACTCCTTGGTTCTTCATGTCTACTCTTCATGTCAGGAATTGTGGTGTCCATTTCTATCTGTCCGTTGGGAGAATAGTAAACTGCATGTCAAAGAGGTGAGATTAGGTAATAATGTCATATTAATCAATACAAATGTATGCAACAGGCCTCTTACCATTCACCAGAGAGATACTTGTCTCAATGTTCAATGCTGATAGATAAATCTTGCTGTTGAGTTCACTCTATTTGCCCAACTTCCTCACCAGTGGCAGTATCGTTCATGAACTGGCAAGTGTCACCCGCAATTTTAATGACTTGAATTTTGACAATTAGACCTACTATGTTTCTTTTTTTTTTCATTTTTTGCATTTAGAGTTATTTGAAGAATCAGCAATTTTTTGTATCATTTCTGACTGAGGAATGTAACAGCACAGCTTGAAGAAATGGAGACCTGGAAGAGGAGGTTTTGAGTTCTTGACATTTTCTAATTGGCATACAAAACAATCTATTCAGCAAGATGAATGCATGACTAAAGGAATAGTATGGGAAAGAGATGTTTCAACACATGGGACACTGATAACAACAGTGAAACAAGATGGAGGTGTACCAGTGGAATCAGTTAATTCAATGCTGGTGTGTGTTCAAGGTCCCATCACAAATTACAGGGAGGCAACTTAGAAAAAAACTTTGAACCAATCAATGTAAGGCAGATTCAATAAGAACCATAGTAAAATGATACATAAATCATAAGATGAATTGTAAAAGAGCAGAATCCAAATCATTAACAATGATCGGGTACTATTCCAGGTGAATGGAACATGAAAATAATTGAAGTAACTACTGTCTGAGTGACATGTAAGAAGCTTGTTGAGTTAAACTGTGTTCAAAAGATAACGTTAGGGAAGAAGGACAGGTTAGGACCTTTTATGAAATAAGAGGTTAGTGCTTAGCATCCAGAATATAAGAAACAAACTGAGTGAATTATAGCCTTACATGGTTTAACGTGGAGCCTATTACTGAAACATAGCTATGCCTGAATGATGTTTGCAAGTTACAAGGTTATAGGAGCTTGTAGGAAGGTAGAAAGCGGAGGGAGGGGGGAAGGGTTAGTTTTATTGATTAGAGATACCATTACAGCTGCAGAAAATTCAGATACTGCTAAGGGAAAGCAAACATCAGAGATTTAGTGGTTCGAATTCAGCAAAAACTGAGGAGTTAAAACTATAATGGCAACCATCTACAGGCCTCCTGATAGCAAAAATGAAGTGACAGAATTAATTAATTCAAATATTATAGTGGTTTGTGGCAAGAGCAGTGCTGTTTTAATGTGAAGCTTTACTTTTCATCTCACTTGGGAAGAGCAGAGTGGCTTCAGATAGGAAGGTAATGACTTTCTTGATTGCATTCAAAATAGATTTCTGGATCTTTTTTTTTACAACCAGCAAGAGGACAGGCCATACCCAAGATAGTAAATACTGAATAACGAGTCAGCCTGAGTTGGCAATGTAACAATAAGGGAACAGTTGTCATACAGTGATCACAATTGTGTAAGATTAAATGTAGAGTTTAAAAGAAATACCTGGACTATTGTGTTCAAACAGTTCAAGTATTGGGCAAATTCTTGTGGAGTTGGCACTCTACCTCCTTTGGGGAAGGTCTGGAGTAGCATCTATGCAAAGTGAACACACCAATAACAGATACTGTGCTGGCAGAGCTGCCAAGCAAAAGCACATCATGCTAACAGCAATGACCACGTATTCCCCCCACACCCAGAGAGATGACAAGCAGCCCATGCGGCTTTGTCATAATGCAGACCAACCCATTGCAGTAGTGGTGAGAAAATGACCTGAAGTGGTCATTAATTGTCCAGTAAGAGCCTTAATTGGCAGGTCAACCATAGGCCTCTGTCCTGGACCTCATCCAGATGAAAGGGGGAAGGTGGCAGTGTGTTCACCTGATGCTGTCCAATCTCCAAGTCCACCCCTAAAGAGGTATACACCTCCTAGGTCAGATCTTCTAACTGGTGTCAAATCTTCTGTCTGTGTATCTTTCTGCTCCCCGAGGGAACTTCTTATCACAATTCCAGTTTACCAATTGGACCAGGGTTTCTAAACCAAATGAATAGGTAAACAGAGCCTGATCTGCAGCTCTGGCGGTCATTTTGACCTCTTGGAAACAATCCTTTCTGTTGCAACTGTCCTTTGAATGACAAAGTAAGGTATCAATTTCTGTTGCCACTTCCTCCCTAGCTGAAAATACCAGTCAACTTAGAAATGAATGCATTGGCCATACTAGAACTGCATTTTCAAGTACGCAAGATATGTCAGACCGGTATGTGTAACTTGCACATTTCATTGGTTTTTCTTTCTGCTTCACAAGTGGATACACAGCCAATGTGAAGTGTAGGCACTACCAATTGTATTTGTTGCTTTCCTCTTTGTCAGGAGTCTGCAACAAAAAACTCATACCTGTCCATAGAAACAGGTGGATGCATCTCAAATCTTGTATACTCATTTTTAAGCATAAGCAAATAGCAAGACTTAAAACAACTGTTTCTAGATATATCCTGGATAAAGGTCTTCTGTGGATCCTGAATCTGACATACATCTTACATTATCTGATTGTATATCCTGAGCAATTCCACATTCCCATATTCTCGTGCACAGCGATTGCTTTGTGGTAATTGGGAACTTTACCCAAACTTTTCGCTCATAAAGATTTTGGAAGAAAGATTCTAAGCCATACATCCATACACCTCACACAGTCCAAGGAAACTCCTCTCCCAGCTGTTAGTGGGGTAACCTAGAATTGACCTGTGATGTAAATAACTCAAGCCTACTTTTTCAATCTAATCTGTAATCTGTTTAATACTAAATTGAATTAGATAATAAAGGTTTAAGTCCCATTCTTTACATCAGATGATTAATTTTTGTTCCCTTCATATTCCATATTGAAATGCTCACGACCCAATGTCAACTTTTAGTTCAGCCACTTACTATATAGGTCATTTGTAGTTTACAGCTACCACTTCACCTCTCTACTAATTAGCCTTAAATCAAACTCAGAATAGCTCTCTGCTATTGCATATGTGTGACTTAATTCATTATCTATTCTAGTCAGCCAAACAGTACTTGAGTTGAATTGCTCAATCAGTTACACTCTAGTTACGAGGCTAGTTTCATACTATGTCTGCATCCACTACTTGCTGAATTGAACTTGCTGAATTAAACAAATCTTATTTAAGATCTTTAACAGCCATTGGAGGGAGGGAAGAATACCAACAAGGAAAATTCCAGGCGATCAATTCAGACTCACTATGATTTCAGACACAAGGGTAACATTTTCAGATACAACTTCTACTGGTCTGCATTTCCTTGAATAACTTTCCCTTTTCAATTAAAGTCCCATATTTAGACTTGTTGCCCAACCATATCAATTGTTTTGCAGGGTGATACCAATTATAATGTGTAACTGCTGCTCATAGAGAACTGTTCCTTCTGATATACACATTGATAATATCATAGACATAACTGTGCTAACTTCTTTAATAAATGCAAAATACTGTGGTTTCTGGAAATCTGAAATAAGAACAGAAAGTGCTGGAGATACTCAGCAAGTCTTGCAGTATCAGTAGAGAGAGAAGCAGAGTTAACATTTTCAGTCTGTTCTTCCTCAAAACTAGATATCTGTATCCCATGCTCCTTAGATGTGTATATAGAACAAATTTTGCACTCGGCTATGAGATCTTCAATCTCTTTGAGAACTCACCACCATACTAATGATAGTGCCCTGGCTTTCCACTTCTGATCTCCGAGTGCCCCTATTTAGGGCTATCTTTCCACAGTGAAGCTGTACTGACTAGTTCCTCATCATACACCAGCAGGTCACCTATAATCATGTCATGCCGTTGGTGCACTAAATTGGTTTACACAGTGAACCCGCTGGGCCTTTGGTCTGGCCCAGCCTTTGACATGATGCCTGTTGTATTTGTTTGAGCCTATTTTAACTTGCTGGCCATTACACCACACGGCCTGAGTACATGATTCAACTTCATAAATCAACTTCTGATCACAACTGCTAAGGATGTCAATCGTTCCTCTGAAAAGCGCATCCATCATTGCTTGTAGTTTTCCCTGCACAGACAACCCTCATAAGGTATAGTCAGAATTTTTATATCCCTGGAGGCATTCTTGCTAATTCTTTCTGATCATATTTGGAGATCAGTGGCTTGGTCTTTGTCTCTATGAGTAAATTCACATCAAGGATATGATCTGAAAATTTCTTGCAAGAATATGTAACCAAGAAAAACTCCATTATGACTGCATACCGTGTCACTGCCTGACAATGTAAGTGGCGCACAGGACATCAGACATTCCCGTTGAAGGGCTTATGCCTGAAATGTCATCTCTGCTGCTCCTCAGATGCATCCTGACCTGCTGTGTTTTTCCAGTGCCACATTTTTCGACTCTGCCTCTCTAACATTCGCAGCCCTCACTTTCTACCAGTTTCTGACATCCATATATAGATTCTCTCCTAAGCCTATAATTATGTTGTTTAGAAAGGATAGATTGTCAGGTTTAAGACATCCATTGGATGTCAGATTGTCCTTGACCATTTGGAAAACATCTTCCTGATGTGGATTCCAAAGCCATTTTTTTCTCTTAGAAATATAAACAGAGAAGTGGGCCAATCAGCCCGAGGAGCCTGCTCCACCAATCAGTACACTCATGGTTGACCATCCACACCAATGCCTTTTTTTCCACACTATCTTTATATTACTTTGTGTTATTGGCATTTAGAAGTCTATCAATTTCTACTTTAAATATATTCAATGACTGGGGCACCTGGATGGGTATATGAATAGGCAGGGTTTGGAGGGCTATGAGTTGAGTGCTGGCAGATGTGACTCGATTGGGTTGAGATATCTGGTCAGCATGGACAAGTTGGACTGAAGGATCTGTTTCTGGGCTGTGCATCTTTATGACTCTATGACTCTATGACTGAGCTTTTCCTGTGCTTTGGGGAGTCTCATCTTACTTCTAAATGCCCCAGGGTTATACACTCTGCAATGAACGAAAAACATCTTGCTTGATTCTACATTGTCTATTCCTTGAAGTATTTTGTAGATGTCATCTCTATTTCTTTGAAAGTTTAAAGGAATATAGGTATAGTTTTACCAATCTCTCTTCATTGTCACCCCAAGAACATGGCTGGTGGACCCCTCATGGTACTCCCTCTATAGCAATAGCATTCTTCCTAAAATAGGAGGACTAAAGCTGCACACAGTATTTCAGGTTTTACTCAAGATTTAATACAATTGAGACAAAAAGATGGGCTTCACTACTTCTGTCTCAAACCCTCTTGCAATAAAGGCTAACATACCATTCATCTTCCTTATTGCCTGTTCTACCTGCCTATTGGCCTTTTTTTGATGATGACACCCAGGTCCCTTTGGTTATCTACACATTCCAACCTCTTACCATTAAAGTAATTCTCTGAACATCTGTTCCTCCTACCAATGTAGAGAACCTCACATTTTTCCACATTATATTCCATCTGCCATGTTCTTGCCTACTCACCCAGTCTGTCCAAATTATCTTTTAGTCACTATGCACCTTTATCACAAATGTGTTTCCACTTCATTTTATGCTATCCATAAGCTTGGAAATGTTACATTTTGAATTGTATATTCAAATCATTGACATATATTATGATAATCTGGGGTCTAAATACCAATCCTTGTGGCACCCAATTAGTCACATCTTGCCAACTTGTGAATGACTAATTTATTCTTACTCTCTGTTTTCTGCCAAGTAGCTGATCCTTAATCCATGTCAGTAGATTATCTCCTATTCCATGTACTGTTGCAATTTGGTTTGCATTCAGTGGTCTTCCAGAACTTCAAGGAGTTCGAATTGCTCCCAATCTCTGTTTGGGCATGTAATGAAAAGACAGTAAACAGGTGTTTAAGGGCAAATGAATCTTTGTTTATTTATGTCAAAAAAGGTCACAATAATACAAGAAATAGGTAATTTACTAATTCAAGGAAATTAACACAAATAATATACAGGAAAGCAGTAATACTTTAAAATAGACTATTAATTAGATTATCACTATTAGAGTCACAGTTATTTACTATTATACAGAAAGGGCACCAATATTTAAATGCACTATTAATCAAACTTCCTACCAGTAGAGTCCCAATGTACTGATACCACCTGTCTCCCACTGCTAACTATGTTGGAACATGAGGGTCTCAGGGTTTATGCTCACCACTCAGAATGTAGTTTTGAAGTTCACCTGACTGTTCTGGCTTGCCATACCTGGAACATGGTTGAGGACTTCAAGCTGCGTCACTCTTTTCAGTTTGGGTTGGGTCCACTGAAACGGTTAGGTGCAGATCGGACATATGGAGTAAGTACCTGGTTTTCTTGACTGTTTGCTGATTTGGCAAGACTGGTTTTCATCTCAGCTTGCGTCTGAGGACTTGTGGTAGTGATCAAGTTGGTTCTGGCTCTGAGTTGTCAGTCTTTGGTTCTGATGGTCATGGTCGATCGTTGAGGTTCTTGCCATTGGTATTCTCAGTTTGAAAAAGGCCAATGTTCAGAAGCTCTTTGTTTCCACAAGGTGGAAATGGTCTTTACTTGACATTGGACGCTGAGATCTGTCACATTACCATCTAGGCTCCATACTGTCTGAGCTTTGTAGCCAGAGGTGTAAAAGCTGTCTCCGGCTGAGATTCCAATGGTTTCAGGTCTACTATTTCAGAGAGGAGGTGTAAATTTGAAATACAAGCTGAACAATGTACCCTATTAGGAATCCATCCTGCCAAGCCTGGCTTCCCAGGTCTGCTGATGGTTTGTTTATTCCTTGCAGTCTCAGCACAATTTGATAAAGGTTTGGAGATGCCATTGTTGGACTGGGGTGTACAAAGTTAAAAATCACACAACGCCAGGTTATAGTCCAACAAGTTTAATTGGAAGCACTAGCTTCCAGAGCGCTGTTCCTTCATCAGGTGGTTGTGGAGTACACAATTGTAAGACACAGAATTTATAGCAAAAGTTAACAGTGTGATGTAGCTGAAATTATACATTGAAAAATCCCTTGATTGCTTGTTAAGTCTCTCATCTGTTAGAATGACCATATTATTTTCACTTCTTTCATATGTAAATTACAAAACTGTTTTTAAAAGTGACATTCTCAGGTGAACTTTAACAATTGGTGTCGGCCCAGATAATGTGTTGAAGGTGTTAACCCCCTGTGTGCCATAATGTTTAGACTGATTCTAATCTAAAAAAATGAATTAATAGAATCTTTCACAGATTTATGCAGTTTTTGAGCAAAGTACAATGTAATCCTACAAGTAAAGATTCACCCCACACACATATATGTGTGTGGAAACTTTTGCTATAAATTCTGTGTCTTACAATTGTGTACACCACAACCACCTGATGAAGGAACAGCGTTCTGAAAGCTAGTGCTTCCAATTAAACCTGTTGGACTATAACCTGGTGTTGTGTGATTTTTAACTCAGTTTTGTAGACGTTTTTGTTTAATGTCCAAGGCTCTGTCCAAAGTCCAGAGTTCCGCCTGTATGTTTGAATACTGAGGATCTTTGCACAATATTACAGTACTTCAATTTGTCATGTGGACAAATGTATCAAAAGCTTTCTGAGAATCAAAGTGGACCAATTCTACTAACTTCCCTTCATCAATTTTGTTGGTAATATCCTCAAAAAACCTCTAAATGGCTCATTAGACATAATTGTGAATTCACAAACCCATGCTGATTATGCCCAATCAGATCATTACTATCCAAGTATCTATTTATTACATCTTTCATGAAAGATACTAACATGTTTCCTCCTGCTGATGTAAGATTCACAGGTCTGTGCTTTTCCATTTTCTCATTCCCTAACTTTTCAAGTAGCAGACAATGTTTGCTGCTTTCTAATCTGCAGAGATCAGTCTCGAATCTATAAAATTTTAGAAGATAATCACAAATTCATCTATTATCACCACCTCTTTCAACATTGTAGAATGTAAAATATGAGATTCTTGGGATTTATCAATATTTAGTGCCTTTTGTTGCTCCTATCCAACATTTTTACTAATAATACTTTCCTTCAATTCTTCATTCTCCCTAATAATATGGATGTCTAATTCTGGGGTTTTTTCTAAAATCTTCCTCAGTAAATGCAGACAAAGTAATCCATTTTTACCATTTTCCTATTCCCATTACAAATTCCCCTGACTCTGCGTGAAATGAACCCACATTTGACTTATGTTCGAGTCAAAAAGTGTGGTGCTGGAAAAGCACAGCAGGTCAGGCAGCATTCGAGGAGCTTTTGCGCATAAGTTCTTCATCAGGAGTGTGGAGGAGGAAGGGGGCTGCGAGATAAATCGGAGGGTAGAGGTGGGGCTGGGGAGAAGATAGCTGGGCAGGTGGGGGGGGGTAATTGTGATAGGTTGTTGGGGACGGTGGAGCGGATAGGTGGGAAGGAAGATAGACAGGTAAGACAGGTCAAGAGGGCAATGTGAGTTGGAGGTTTGGGTTTGGGATGAGGTGGAAGGAGGGAAGATTTGGAATCTAGTGAAGTCAATGTTCATGCTGTGGGTTGAAGATGAGATATTCTTACTCCATGCGTCGGGTGACTTCGATTTGGTGGTGGAGGAGGCCCAGGACTTGCATGTTCTTGAGGGAGTGGGAGAGGGAGTTAAGTGTAAACGTTTCCTTTTCTTTTTTCATACCTATAGAAGCTTTTACAGTCCATTTTTAATCTATTTTCTGATTGTTTATATTCATATTCTATAGTCCCTTATCAGTTTCTGGTCCTCTTTTGCTGTATTCTAAAATCCTTTACATTGTTAGCCTATTATAATTGCTTGCAATGCTATTGGCTTTTAAGAAAATCTTGTACAATTCTTAACTTCAGTTTGGCCATGGTTGACTGCCAGATTTTGGGGTTTTGTGTCTTGAAGGAATGTATAGTTGCTACAAACTATGCCATAATGCTTTCAAGGCCTTTACACTGTAAAAATCTTTGATGTGTTGTCCCAATTCTCCTCAGCCAATATATCCCTTAAGCCTTCATAATTTCCTTTTTTCAAGTGTAACACCCTGGCATCAGATTGAAGTACTGGCTTTAAAGCATAATGTACATTTTATCATTCTATCCATCTTTTTGTGCGATTGCCTTAAGGATTTTATTTTAGTTGCCAAATGAGGCAAAGGTTTTGCCAGAATAGACAAACAGGAGGCTGGAAGAACATAGTAAGCCAGGCAGCATCAGGAGGTGGAGAAGTCAACATTTTGGCTGTTTCCCTTCTTTAAAACTAGATGTCAGGGTCGGAGAGCTGCAATTAAAGGGGTAAGTTTGGGTGAGGAGAGTTGCGGAAAATGTGAGGTAGTGGTAGGTCGACACATGTATTGGGTATAACCTGATTGGTTGATGGGAGGGATGAATTCAGTTGGTGGCTGGAAGGAAGGTGGAATGGAAGGGAGGCAAGGCTGGAAAGGGAGCCAGGGGATGGGTGGGACGGTTATTTGAAATTAGAGATCTCAATGTTAAATTGGTTTACCTTCCTAAAATTGTACTGATTTTGAAGTGGGAAACTCTTTAAAAGGCTTTGTTTTATATGGCTTTGCAATTATTATATCACTGCTGACAACATGTCCCAAAAGGTCAACAGATTTCCTTCAGGATTCACACTTGTCATTCAGCATGAGAACTTTAACAGGCAAGCATTTTAAAACTGCATACACCTTCTGACCATGCTCCTTACTCTTTGCATCAATATGCCACTCAAGTTGCATATGAAACCCTGTAGATATTGTAGAATGTGGACATAATCCAATAAAAAGATTCTGGGGCTGAGATGACCCCAAATAGTTGACTATTGAAGCAAAATCTTCCAAATGGAGATTTAAACATAATAAGAAACCTTGATTGCTCATCCCGTGCCACTTACCAGAATCCATTGTTTGTCTGCGGTTTAGTGAAAACTTTACTTTTGGACAACTTGGGTAAACTGTTATCAACTGTAGACATAGGATGTATTTGTGTCCCCACTACCTTGTTGAGCTACATAAGGGCAACACACATTAGGTTTGGGTACAGTAACCATTCTGAAACACCACTTGGTTGGTTTATTCACCAGAGAAATGATGCCAACTCTGGTCATCTCCTCAAGTTGTTTTTCAACTTCTTTTATTGAAAGATAAGGAATATTTCTGGATATGTAGAGATGTAATGCCCGAGAATGTTCCTTTAGTCTGAAATTATATTGAGTTTCGCCAATCCTCTAACAATTTCTTGTACAGTTTTCCAAAGACCTTTAATCTTTTTCTGTTTAATCTCATTGATCTTTTGAAGAAAGTTGAGGGCAAGACATGTATTTCCACTCAACAGTGAGAATTCTTGTCTGTGAAGTACCTGCACTTTCTCTACCACTTGTGAGGCAGAATTGTTTGTAGAATAGATTCAATCTTCAGTGTTATACCTCTGGACCATGAAGTTTTAGTTTATTTGTTCATGGCATGTATGCATTGTTGGCTTATTTCCTGTCCTAATTGCCCTCAAGAAGATAATGATGAACTGTCTTCTCAAATGTCTGTGGTCCTTGAGCTGTAAGGACACAAACAGTGCTGATAGGAAGGCAATCCAGGATTTAGACCAAGTGACACTGAAGGGAAGGTGATATAGTTCTAAGTCAGGATGGCATGTGGTTGTGCACTTGGATGTTGAATACATCTTTCTGCATATGAACAGGAACTGCTTCAAACTAAAGAGGTTTTGGTGCTGAATATTATGCAATTAGCAGTGAACAACTCCACTTCTGATTTCACAATGGAGGGATGGTCATCGATGAAGCAGCTGAAGATGGTTGGCCTAGGACACTACCCTGAGGAACTCTTCCCATAATATCCTGGGACTGAGATAATTGACATCCAACTTCTTCAGTTTGAAGCAGTTCCTGCTCATATGCAGAAAGATGTATTCTTTGCACTAGATATGACTCCAGTCAACAGAACTTTCCCTCTGATTCCTGTTAAGTTCAGTTTCTTCAGGACTCCTTTATGCCATATTCGGAGGTCTCACCTTAGCTCTGGAGTTCAGCTCCTTTTTCCACCTTTCGTCCACAGTTGTAATGAATTCAAAAGCTGAGACACACTTGTGGAACTCAAGTTCTTGAAATGGGATCAAATTTATTCCTTTGCAAGCGTTGATTGATTGTGGTGTGAAGACTCATTCCATCATTCTGATGATCGAGAGCTGATTGATAAGGCAATAATTAGATGCTGCCTCAGAATGGCTATAGGCTATAAAACAATGTTTCTTTATTTATGGTACACCATCTGACATTACAGTGACACTCACATCGCTAGGTATCAAGCTTAAAGTTATTGAGATGTCCATTGACATAAATATCTTCTTGTTAAAAACATTTGGTATGGATCACCTATTTTAATGTGTTTTACCTCATTAGCTTTTGTGTGAAAGCTATTTGACTTAATGTTTGTGTAATTTTCTGGAAGTGATATACTGTGATGTAAATAAAGGGTTTTCTTTTTAGTAAATGGGCACTGCAATGCCCATGAGATGACCTTGCTTATCAAAATTGTCGATGACTTTTAGTATCTTGTGTCTGGCCTACTGTCTGAATTGACCTCTTAAGGTTATCTTCAGGGGTTTTGTACCTTATGAACAGAATTAATTCTGCTGATTTCCTGTGATGCGTTTGATCCTCTCCTCTTAGGAATGATCTGTGTTGCTTCTGGATTTCTACTTCGTCCATCATCTGAATCAATATCTCAAGAGTCAAATTTCTTTTTACAGTAATAGATCATATAAATTGACTCACCATCAATTCAAATAACCATTCAGTCTCTTATGCATTCTGACTTTAATAATCAACAGTCCCATTTTGCACTAATCTGTAGACACCATTAATGAATTTATTAATGGGATTCCTCTCAATGCTAACCTTTTAATTCTTACTCTTTCAAAAATTATATTTGTTCATAAGGTAATTATCAAAAGCTTTCAAAACTTCATCTGTAGTCTCTTTTGCTACTTTTATGCCTTAGCAAGCAATTACATTATCATCTCCAGTCACAATTTAATACAGAAATGTTTAATTTATTCAGCTTCTGATTTGATAACTGTTTTAAAATGTAATTCTGTCTGCTGAGGACATTGTTCTCCAGGATGCTCAATTTTGCATTATATTTGTCCGAACTCTTAAATTAAATAAACCTGGCAGTATTAGTTATGTTGCCATGTGACTATTTAATTGATTTTCTTTAAAGGCTTTAATTCTACAGTTTAGCAACACTGGTGCTGTACACTGCTGTACTGAAAACTTTACCCATGCTTTTGCAATCAAAGTGGAGGGCTACTACTTAGGTGTGACCAGTGTTTGAAACCCATGGAGTTTCTTGACACTCACTGTTGCGCATTTCTCACCTGATCTGAAATACCTGTTACTTTTCATTTATTTTATATTTCTGTCTCATATAATCTTGCTACAAGGTTCTCTTGCATAAGGTTCTTGACCCAGCTCAACTCAGCTTTTTGATCTGCTGACTGTACTTGAGCAATGTCTGTAGAATCCCCATATCTCCACAGATGTTACATTTTAGCTGCTGCAGATACATGAGTCCTCAGCACTTTGTTTGCCAACCTTTTGTAAGATGTTAATGCTAATATCAGTTCTTCATTCTTCAGTCTCTATTGGACAGGTAGAATTCTCAAAATCTTGCTAAATTTTAATATTCTCAAGTTTCATTTAATGTTCAGCTTTTCAAAGGTCCACCTCAGCTCCAGAATGTTGGACACCTTTTTCCTCACTGAAAAATAAAGTAAACCCAAGTTGAATTCTCCCAAGGCATACAGATGGAATTCAATTGCAGACTTCCACTTTTACATTCATAGACCATACCCTCAGAATCTTCAATACTGACTTGATCCAGTTCAAACTTAAGGGTGGTGCTTGGATAATTTCTTACTGGCTGCTTGCAGGTTGTTGAAGCAACGTTTGATGGGCTTTTTATAAGATTTGATTGCATTAGTAAAACGAGATTCAGGATATCCTCCTCCAATAAACGTCAATATCAGTGGAATTATCCTTGTCTTTTACCCTTCCCTGAAAGAGCTTGTCATCTTGCAACTTATCACTTTCATCCTTGGTGCAACTTTCTTTCACTGCATCTGGCCTCACAGCAAAAAAAATGCAACATTTGCAGTAATTGGAAAGGAGTTGCTTCAATGAACACTGACTCGGAGTATAATGATTCAACTTCAATTTATTTGGCAACTGGTGAATGAAGAACACAAAACGACTTCAGTGTCTGTGTTTAATGAAGAATAATGCTGATTAGAAATGACATACGGACAATCAGTGATCTCACTCCAATTACAACAAAATTTAGCATGTATGAGCACTCCCACTCTTACTAGAACGCCTTGTGAATCTGAATGTGAGGTGGTTGAGAAAACTGAGGATTTAGCCATATAGATTTCTGGAAGGTTGAGTCCTCCCTCATGGTCTAGGGCTTTGACATTGGATAAGGGCTTCTCAATCCTTTTGTGCATCTGTAATCAACAGCTGTAAGAGTCTTTAACAATTCATTGGGTGTTTCCTCAATTTTTCAAATCTGGCTGATTGTTTCTTGACTTCCCAAATTTCATACCCTTTCAGTAGCAGTCCGTTTGCTTGTCTGTTTGACAATAGGTGCTGTTTCCCAAATATTTTTCATTTGGCTGATTGGTTCTTTGGTTTTCTGCTTTTAACAGCATGCATTGAGAGCCTTACAATTTGCAAACTACTGCCATGTGTTTGAAGACATGAAAGTCCACTTTAACAGGAGGAATGGTGAAGCACAATGAGAGCTGAAAGTCAAATTATAACTTTATGAATCATACATATCATTGCTTTAATTATTAGTTTGTCTCCACTGTCAAATAAGAAAATATTAAAAATCTGTGGTGTCTTTGATAAAACTTTATGAAAGACAATCTACGACTTTTAAAATTTATTTCTAATCAAAGTTTGTCATGGGATGAGGGCTTTGCTGGCAAGAACAGCATTGATTGGCCATCCATTATTGTCCTTATCAAAGTGGTGATGAGCTGCCGTTTTGAACCGCTGCAGTCCATCAGGGTGCAGCTACACTCAAAGTGGTCTTTGGGGCAGGTTCCAGTTTTTTTGATTCAACAACACTGAAAGAACAGCAATATTAAGTTAACATTAAGAACAACAATGTTAAGGGCGACAAACATGTGAAAAACCTAGATACTTGCAAGTTCTCCTTAAAGCCAACACCATACGAACATGGCATTACATTGCTGCTCTTTCACTATCATTGCATCAAAAAACTGGAATCAGTCCCAAAGGAGTGGAGACAAAACTAATAATTAAAGCAATGGTATGTACAATTCATAAAGTTATAATTTAACTTTCAACTTTTGTTGTGCTTCACCATTCCTCCTGTTATAGTGGATTTGCACGCCTTTAAAAAAAATCTTTAAATTATGCATGAATGATCACTCAGCAGTTCATAGAATGATAGAATCCCTACAGTGCAGGAGGCAGGCCAATGGGTCCACACTGACTCTGGGTCTGGATCTTGGGTGAAGAAACTGGGAGAGATTGCCAATAAATGAAACATCTATATATGTGAGTCTGAGTGATTGCTTGGAGCTTTCATGACTTCTGTGCAAGTATCCAAGAATGGGGAACTGATTTAGGAAGTGCAAAAATGACATTAGGACTGTGCATGTACGCATGAAGCACGTCCCACCCAGACTCACCCTCCTAATCCCATTGTTAATCCATCTAGCCTGCACACAACGGGCAATTTAGCATGACCAATCCACCTAATCTGTATATCTTTGGACTGTGGGAGGAAACCAATGTATACAGGGGGAGAATGTGCACACTCCACATAAACGATTGCTTGAGGCTGGAATTGAACCTAGATTCCTGAAGAAGGGCTCATGCCCAAAACGTCGATTCTCCTGCTCCTTGGATGCTGCCTGACCTGCTGCGCTTTTCCAGCAACACATTTTCAGCATTGAACCTAGGCCCCTGGCACTATCAAGTAGTAGTGCTAATCACTGAGCCACCATGCCACCCAACAGGTTGTCACTATCGAGCCCAGCATGCCAAGTACTGAGTATTAATATCTGATGAGCATTCTTACTTTTGTAAGGTTTTACATGAAGTAACTAATATGTTATGGATTCAGACTCTATAGTGTCTGAAAGTTTAATGACACTGTCACCAGGATTAATGGGTAATAATGATTTTTAAATAAGAATAACAAAGAAAATGTTTTGTGGTTTGAGTGTAACAAACTAACAATGTCTGTGGAAATTAAACTTACTTGTTTTCTCTAAAATCTGTATCACAGAGCAGTGATTTGTGATAAGTGACATAATTTAATGAGTACATGGATGTCTCAGTATGTAATAAATATTTCTATTGTGACATTTGTTTATATTGCAAAATAATGTGAATTTACACATGACTGAAATGCTTGAGTACTTTAAATAAATAAGGTACTCAGATTGAGAGCAGGATAGATTTTTCATTAACAAAAACCATGAACTGACATACTTTTGATTCACATATGAATGTGTGATAAAATTAGTTTTAACATGCCAGCCTTCTGAATAAATAATGTACCTCTCAATGTGCTAATCAGAATGTTTCTGTTTAACATTATATGGTAGGTGACTCACTTCGAGGCTTTGTAATACCTAGTGACATTTTAGATTATTCAAGTGTGTCCTCGGATCCAGTCAGGATCAGAATGACATATTACACTACTCATGTAGAAAACGATTCTGAGAATCATATATATGGCAATCTAAGGAAATAAAATATGTGGCTTCTGCAAGAATATTTTGCTACCATGACTTAGATTGTCAGCAATTCTGGAACAGCTGAATATTTTCCAGGCTATAATGCAAACAAGGTATGAGTTAAGTTGCACTGTGACCCCAGATGACCTATGGGCATATTGAACTTTTGATTAGAATGTCTTTTTCTTAAGAGATAATAGCAAAGCCAAAAGAGAAATACTAATTTAAATTCAGTAGCTATACAGAGAGGAACCCTGAACTATCACACTTGGAAATGTTAAGAAAGCTCAAAACATGAAATGCATTCCAATTTGACCCGTAATCTCCTGAGAATATCTCAGTCTGAGGAAAGGATAGTCCTGAACAAAGAAAACTGAGGAAAGATAGGAGAGAAATTAGAGTAAATGTGGTGAACATGGAAAAGTGACCAAATGGACTAGTGGGAAAGAGTAACACAGCAGAGACAACTGATTATATTTTCCCATTGACAAAACATTCATTATAATAGGAAATGGAAAAGAAGAATTGCAATTATCCAATGGTGCCTGGATCTTGGGTGTTGGTATGAAACTGGCAGAGGTTTAATGCCATTAAACTAATCCATCGATGTGTGAGTCTGAGTGATTGCTTGGAGCTTTCATGCCTATTGTGCAAGTATCCAAGTACAGGGGAACTGATTTAGGCAGTGCAAAAATGATTTTAGGGCAGTGCCTGTGCACATAATATCTCCTGCTGAAAACTGTGTGCACTTTGGTGTCCTCATCTGAGAAAATAAATTGTTGTCATGGAGGAAATGCAAGGAAGGTTCACCAGATTTGTTCCAGTGATGATGGGACTATCCTACAAGGAGAGATTGGGGAAACTAGCCCTGTATTCTCTGGATTATTGAAGAAAGAGAGATGATCTCATTTAAGGATTCTTAAGGAGCTTCACAGGGTAAATGCGAGAGGATGTTTCTCCTTAAGGAGCATAGTCTCAGAATTAAGAGGTACCAATTTAAGCCTAAGATAAGGAGGAATTTCTTCTCTCAGAAGGTTCAGAGTCTTTGGAAATCCTTGTTACAGAGAGTTGTGGGAGCAGAGTACTTGTGTATATTTAAGGCTGAGATAGATTCTTGGATCAGTAGGGGAATCAAGGGTTACAGGGAACACAGGAAAATGGATGTGAGGAAGGTTGGATCAGCTATGATCCTATTGCATGGTGGAGCAGGCTCAAGGTGCAGAAGGGCTGACTATTCCTATTTCTTACGTTCTTATGATCTTATGGTAAACCTACAAAATACTTAAAAGAGTAGATAATGTTGATGCAGGCGGAATGTTTCTGGATTGGGGACTCTACAACTGGAGTACGCAATTTAAAAATAAGAAGTATGCTGCTTAAGAAGGAGATAAGTTTTGTTTTATTCAGAGGATGGTGAATCTTTGAAATTCTCCATCACAGAGGCTGTGTAAGTCTGGTCTTTGCATATATTTAAAGCAGATAATGATAATGTTTTGATTATCAATGATGCTATGGGTCATAGGAATAGTGCCAAAAAAAGCCATGATCATGATAAATGGCAGAGCAGGCTTGTTCTCTCAGAATGGCTGAATGGCCTACTCCTGTTCCTATGTCCAGGTCTGCACCTACAATCTGGAGAGTTAGCTGCAAAGGTTAACAAAGGTGGGACCTACTGAAGAAGGTTAAAAATCACACAACACCAGGTTATAGTCCAACAGGTTTAATTGGAAGCACACTATGCCATGATGTTTAGATTGATTCTAATCTAAAAAGTGAGATAACGGAGTTTTACATGAATTCATGCAGTTTTTGAGCTCAGAGTTCTACATGAATGCATGCAGTTCTTGAGTAAAGTACAATGTAACCCTGCAAGTACAAATTCACCCCACAAAATATATGTGTGCATGTGGGTCTTTGTCTGTCTATGTGTGTGTGTGTCTGTCTGGGCTGGGGTTGTGAGTGTGAAAAAGTGTGTGTGTGTGTGTGTGGGTGTGCAGTGAGTGCAGTTTTTCTTAAGTCTGTGAGGGGGTGCACGTGTGAGTGTCGGAGTGAGTGTGTCTGTAAGGGTGTGTGTGGGTGTCTGTGTGCGCGTCTGTGTATATGTGTGTCCGTGTGTATAGGAGTGCCTGTGTGTGTGTGAGTTGTAGCATGGTGTGTGTATATTGCAATGGTTGCCACTTGTAATGTGATATGAACCCAAGGTCCCTGTTGAGGCCCTCCCTATGGGTACCAAACGTAGCTATCAGCCTCAGCTTGGCCACGTTTCGCTGCTGCCTGTCCCGAATTCCGCCTTGGAGGATGGTCACCCGACGATCCAAGGTCGAATGTCCTGGACCACTGAAGTGTTCCCCAACTGGGAGAGAACATTCCTGTCTGTTGATTGTTGTGCAGTGCCCATTCATCCGTTGTCATAGCCTTCCAGTCCAACACCGGCATCTCCAAATCATGACTACTATCGACACCACTAACCGCCGGCTTAAAGTGGAGAGGATCTCCAAGAAGATCGTACATATCGAAACAGACATCAAGTTTCTACAGGAATGCAGGCAAGCAGGAAAGATCCCAAAAGGATTACGGATCACGAACCCACTTAAGTCGACCTACACAGACTACACAGAGAGACTTTGCCACCGCACCTCTCGTAAACTCCTCAATTATCTCATGCACCAACTCTACAGCAGGCGCCATAACCTTGAAATTCAGATGGAAATGCAACTTTTTAAAAAAAGGTTTTGTGATTTACACATGCAAAAAGTGAAATTATCATGATATTCTAACAGATGAAAGGCTTAACAGACAATCAATTTTTCAATGTATGATTTCAGTTACATCACACTGCAAACTTTTGCTATAAATGCTGTGTTCGGACTGAACCCTCCATTACCACCTGATGAAGGAGCGATGCTCTGAAAGCTAGTGTGCTACCAATTAAACCTGTTGGACTATAACCTGATGTTGTGTGATTTTTAACTTTGTACACCCCAGTCCAACACTGGCATCTCCAAATCATGCCTACTGAAGAATGCTGCCTTGTTGAGCTGGATGTCTGAAACTGTCTTGTCATTTGCCTAGTTAGCCCTGGACCCTGAAGCTGCTTGACTACTTGCCCTGCCTTGACTGCAGCTGGAAGCTTCATGGAAGCTGTCACTGTTTGCTGCCTGTCTTCCCCCAACCAAGTGCCTTGAGCCTAAAACTGCTTCTTGCCTGAGGCTTGTGGAACCTGGGGTCTGAAGTTACAGCTGCAGCCGGTCTCTGAAATTACTTGCTGTTTGGATCTTGATAATATTGTCTCCCTTGTGCTTTGTAATTAACCTCTATGGAAATTAATAGTGTTAGAATACTGCTTTAATTAACCTTAATTGTAATTTGTGGCAGTAATACTAGAAATCAGTCTTTGTGCTTAAATCAATTTCTGTGTTAACAACTGTAGGGCAGCAAGAAAACCATGGCTCAGTAGCACGATTAAACATGGAGCTGTTAAACATGCTGCTTTCATTGTTCATTATGAAATGCTAGTATGGTGGAAGAGAAACTTGGAGAAGGCTTACACATCACAGCAGCTCAGTGGTGGGCCCAGGACACTGTTAAAGAGGGATCCTAGCTACCCACCACCGGCCTATGCAGGAAATCTGCTGGACTAAATGCTGCACCTACTCAATCACCCAGTAAATCCCAGCAGCCCATAAATATGCCCTAATTACTCCATTCAGGGCATCAACTGGCTCACTGCTGGATAGTTCAACTGACTCATTCTATAAATGGAGGTTGGCAGGTAAGCCATCTACTTAATTTGACAATCCCCTGTCTTCTCATTAGTGGAGTAATACAAAATCGGCCACATTATAGGAAGGTTAAACCGGTTCTGGAGAGGAAGTAGCGAAGCTTTTACAAAGAAAAGATCTGTGACCTTCTGGAATAAAAAGGAGTCATGTTTTACACTTGGGAGAGTGACCCAAGACACTGGTCAAAAAAGTAACTTTCCAACAGTTCTGGTTAACACCAAATAGAAAATCATAATATTAAAAGATGTAAATAAGAGTACGAACTCCTAGAACACCAAAATAAATTTGATTGTCGTGACATGTAACACTTTTTTTAAGCTGCCAGGGCCATCCACAGATCAAGGTCAAATTGACAAAATTGCCTTTTCTCACAAGGTTGTAGTTTTTCTTCTTAAGGATGGCAAGGCCATTCATGAGTGCTGGAAAGGACATTTCCAACAAAGCTTGGAATGGAAAAGAATGCGACATGTGCAGCGACCTTCAAGAAGGGAGATAAATCCTGCCGTGAAAACCATTTTAAGTACTGTCCATTGCAGGGAAAAATCCTGACCAATCCCCTGTATTGACGACTTTCAGCTGAGAAAATTCTTCCAGGGACACAGGGTGGCTGCCAGTTGAACCTCTAACATGGTCTTTGTTGCCAGGTGAATCCAAGATAAATGTTGAGAGCAACACAGAAATTCTTCATTACATTCATCAATCTGACCAAAGCATTGAATTCAATAAATCACAGGATCCTGTGGATAGTTAAGCAGAGATTTGGATGTCCAAGAAACTTCACTACAGTTGCAAAACTATTTAATAATAATGTGGCTGCAACTGTTTTGAGTGGGAGATCTGAAATTGACACTTTCAAAATCCAGACCAATGAAAAGCAGGGCAGTGTGATTGGCCCTGTATAATCCACATGACAGCGGTTACTCACCTCAATCATTGCCATCTGGTGGAGTATTAAATATCATTGAGATGGTAACCTCAGTCACATCCATTCCAAAGGCAGAACTGATCACCAAAGACATACTTGACCCACAGTCTGTCGATATTTGTGGTGTCATTTCCCATTCTTCCCCAGGCTTGTAACCAACTCTTGTTCTCTTTAATTCTCTGTATGACAGACACATTGAACATGGTCAAAATAAAACTCATATCAACCCAGTTAAACATTCCAGCTCCTATACTGTACATGATGAAGGAGAGTTTCTGGAATATATTGTGTATTCCCCATATATTGGCAGCCATCTCTTTCAAAGGTTATCATTGTTGTGGGAGCCAACACTGAATCAGCCAGCTCAACATTCTACAAATTGTTTGACAACAATGATCTCTGCAAGTCAAAGAAAACTCTTAGACAACAGACCAGTTGTCAACATCAAGCTCATATACTCCAATGAGATGTGGTCTATGCACCAATGACACGTAACATCACCAGAGAAATTCCACGAGAATTACCTTTGCCTCATCCTTCAGATTCAATGAGAGGATTGTTGAACAAATGCTGACATTCTTCTTGAAAATAATTCTGCAAGCATTCTCAAAAATCTTCTGCGAAGCCATTCATGATGGACTGAACACTGTGTGCGTATGGCCGAAAAGTATCCAACCCGATGTTGCCCTGTCTCCTCAGCTCTGAAATAGCCAGTGTTCTGTGGGTGTGGAGGAAGGAGATGCACAGAAAACACTATAAAAACACACTGAACCCTTCCATATAATGTGGCAGCATTAACATTAACTGGGAGGAGCTTGCTACCAGTTGTTCAAAATGATTTTGAACAATTTGTGAGGAAGGTCAAAACAATTTGACCTTCAATCTGTGCCTTGCTTTGAATCCAAATATGGTAAAGATGAGGCAGAGCAATGGCAAAGAAGGAGAGAAAGGAAGGAAACCCTGATGCTATTAGTTCTTGGGACATTCTGCCTATGTGTCCAAAACTCTGTGGGTCAAGAACCAACCTCTTCAGTAACATAAAGACCTACTACTGAACTTTATGATTCTGAGTAAACTCTCAAATAACAGCCTGGCCAATGGCAACCACCAGAAATGCACGGATATTCAGAAAAGAAAGAATTGACAATATGGATGTCTCTTCTTTTGGGAAACAAAGAGAACTAAGGGCTGACCTCACAGGAATATCATAAAATTTTGGAAGATTTTTATAGCGTGGAAACAGAAAATGTTTCAGTGGGGGAGCAGAAGCCATAAATATAAATTAGTCAGTAAGAAATCCAATAGGGGTTTCGGAACAAACTTAGTAAGAAGAATAGTAAGAATGTTGAAGCCTCTTTCAGGAGGAGTTGCTGAAGTAACAAGTATCAGTGCGTTTAAGAGGAAGCTACATAAGCATTTCAAGGAAAAGAGCATAGCTATAATAATATATTCAGATGCAGAAAAATAGTCTGACATTTGAGTGAAGCATAACCAGCTGCATTATCTGGTTCGACTCAGACCCTGTTTCTGTTCTGTAAATTCTATGTAAACTTAAAAAGTTTTATTTTTTCCCAAAACAATTTTAGGCCTACTGCATTTGAAAAATGTGGTGATGCTTTCTCCACATTATCCTGTTTAACATATTTTGTCTGTGAAGGCAGCGTAAATCTAAATCATACACGTCCTAACCATTCCTAAGATAAAAATGAACGAACAACATTTTTAGATTGGAACTTGGTGTCTGGCAGTTCTTTTTGAGGAAGATGGTATGAAACAAAAAGCAACTATTCAAAGCAAGAGAGTTAGTTCTGGGAAATTCCTGGTTAACATATTCACATGAAGTATTTTGTGTGTTATTCTGATGCAGTTACTAACTTTATCAAAGCAAACAGCAACAGTAAAATTGGACGTAAATGAATTACATGCAAATATGTTAAGTATTGCACTGCTAGAGGAAATTAAAGCCCTTTGAAAGTAATTTTGACTTTAACAAATAGTGTCAACCTGGCAATATTAATGTAATTGTGTATTATACATCTCCTTTTCATTTCTTAATATTAATATTAAGAGAAAGGTCTAATAAGCACCTCAATTAATATCACCCAAAGTCAAAATTATCATCCTGTGCCAAGACTGTCAATATGATAATGCCCAAAGGTTTCACCCTTTCTATTGTGTGTTTTGCAAAATATTTTCATTTCTTTCAAAACATGAAATTTTTAGACCACTTAGAAATCTTTTTTGAGATGATTATTTTTTTTGCATTGCCAACTTGAAAGATGTTTGGGGAAAATAAAGCCTTTTAAATACCAGTATATATTTTATTCCCTTGCTCACTGGCAAAAGCTTAACAGACATTAATCACATGAATTATATTAAAATCAATCACTTTGCAATTTATCAACTTGGTTTGAATATTTCGAAATTTACTAAATTCCTCCCAGCACAGAATCTATTCATTTTCAGCAGCATTAATTAACAAAGGTTAATTCGATACGTGAATCATACTTACACCACCCAATAGTGATTACTACAATTGTACACTCTAAGAAATATATCTGATACTTTATTTAGCAAAATATTTCCTCCATTGGTTTATTGCATTGGCTGTGTTTGTAGTGTAGCTGATGTTGAATCTCCCTGGTGATCCTGGCAGCTGTAGGCTTTAATAAGTACTGGAAAGGTTATACTCAATAGTTTACCAGAAAATAAAAATGTATTATTTATGAAACCTTTAATGGGTTGTGTCTAGATGTTGCCGTTACAATGCCGATTTTAGAGGTTGCTTTTCAACCTTTCAGCCTGTTGCAACTTGTCAGTATTTATGCTAAGATCCCTTGAGGATATTTGCAATTGCTTTACAGATCATGTTTTTATTTTCCAGTTTGATCTCCACATCTCATTATGGAGGTGGTTGTATGAAACCATGTGAGCTATATTTAAAAGCTGTGTTTTTAAAAACTTGAGTTTTCAGAAGTAGTTGTCTCTGTCAAAGATGAATAATTCATGAATAATCACTATGTAATTTATCAGTAAGCTTATTTTACATTATTTAAAGAAAGGTACAAGGGACTAAAAATGTTAGCATGTAGCCAAATATGATGAACTTTGTTAGGATGGGACTAAAATAGCTATTAATTGATGCCTATAGATTGTAGAAATTGGATTGTGAGACAATAAATGTTGCATTGCATTCTGCACTTGCCAGTTTATCCATTCTGACTGAAGAAATCAGTTTGAAGAAAATTGCACGTTGGTTTTCTTTGATAAAGTTAACTAGACATTAGCATAAAATTTGGGGTAATAACAATATAAATGCATTCTAGGCTAGTTCTAGATTATGATGTTTACTTTTTGCAGACTTGAGGAATCATTACTAGTTTCAATATTGCACTTGTGTTACTAAGAAATACCTTCAGTTTTTAGAATGTCCCCTTTTTCACCTCTTCTCTATGGAAGCTAATGATTTTTCTTTGTCCTTGGGTAAGGTTGTCCAAAATACTATTCATTCCAAGTGTTTTGAAACACAAAGTCCTTGAAGTCTTCAGGACTGGACTGGGCTACTTTCTCATAGGAGAAAGTGAGGTCTGCAGATGCTGGAGATCAGAGCTGAAAATGTGTTGCTGGAAAAGCGCAGCAGGTCAGGCAGCATCCTAGGAACAGGAGAATCGACGTTTCGTGCATAAGCCCTTCTTCAGGAATCCTGAAGAAGGGCTTATGCCCGAAACGTCGATTCTCCTGTTCCCTGGATGCTGCCTGACCTGCTGCGCTTTTCCAGCAACACATTTTCAGCTACTTTCTCACAGTCAAGCAACATGAGAGAGTAGAATGAGTGGTGCCTGGAAGAGCTGAGGTTCGTGCTTTTAGGTCTGTCAAAAATTGTAACATTTTAGGGCAAGCTCATAAATGGCATAAGCAAAGAAAATGTGTGGCACGGTGCAATTCCCAGTTATCCATCGCAAAGTTGAGTGCTCAAAAATATTTAAGTCCCATTTAATTTGAGCTTCTCATGGTGTGTGCCCAGGCAATAAGGGAAGGAAAAAGAGGACTTCAAAGGCTGATTTCAAAGAGTAGTCATTTGCATTGCTGAAACTGCACATAAGCCACCATCTGATAGTCTTTTCTATCTGTTCAAAATCAGGCCTGTTGTAATTGCTTTACCAGCTCAAATGGTGTCAGCTCCTCCTGCATATATTTAGTTTTTTTTTAATGCTGTTGACTCAGGGTGCCTGATCATAAACTTGCAAAATTACAATCCAGTTGCATAACAACAAAACCCTCTTTTGATCTGACCTGAAAATGTATAGCTTTTGCACAAATATTTCTTCAATCTTCCTAAAGGCTAAAATAAATTAACAATATGTAAGATTGTGTTTGTTTTGAATCATAATCTGCTTTATTTCACACAATGGTGAGTATAGCTATCAGTTGTTTGGTTCAATTATTGTACAGAACTCAAATTCATGTAATGCCACAAAATAAAGAGTATGAGTTGCTGCATTCACTTTCGCTCACTGATGCACTCAGTGTAAAAGGATAATCCCACTTCATCCTGTCACAACCAAAGCCAAAATGTGCTCTCAGCAGTGTACTGTCTTTCATTGTTTGTTATTACCTGCTTGTTTTGTGTAATGTTCTGCCTCCAAAATCCCTACTCGGTATCAGAGTCCTGTTTTTAAAAGCCTTGTTTTTTCCGTCAGAAACAATACTTCTTCCAGGAGCCAACAGAGATCAAAGGGTTTGCCAGGGACTTGAATCAATATCAAAAATCTAAAGCAAATCATTCAGAGAGTCCCTCCAGCACTTTCTTTGACTGTCATAATAGCACCCAATCTCAAGCTTTTAAGTTGGTAAACAAATATCAGGCAGTATCGTACTTGCCTCAGTGTAGAATAGATGTTGGGCATTGCCACCTTAAAGGAGAAACTTGACCATTTCTGAAACCACCCTGAATCCATGCCAGTAGATCTTCTTTGAGATGTTGTCCAATGTGTTTCAGAAGGATCTGGCAATGATTTTGCCACCATACAGAGGGGTGAGATGCCTCTATGATTGTTGGGTGTTTGATGAATTTCTTTCTGCTTTTACTGGGAGAGAAATGAAGACATGCTCACATTCTTGCTGGATGATTCCTTGCTTCACAGAGAAGTCAGTGAGCTTCTTCCCAGGCATCGATCTTCTGAGTTAACTAGGTAAGGATGAGTGACTGAAACTTTGTTGTTGACAGGAGTTTGATTGTTTTTGCTGTTTTGAACAGCATTGGAAGATCATTAAAAGAATAGTTGATGGCAATGTTAGCAACCTGTTGATCGTTCTTTCATTGATGGCTGCCTGTTTGAGCCTTGAGACACTGAGATGCATTTGGACTTTCAAGTTCTGAGCCATCTCAGGGAAAAGATCTTAATACTTAGCATTGAAATAATAGTGTTAGTCAATGCAGCACTCACTGCCACATGACTTTCATTACATGCACATCTTCCACGTCCTTCTTCCCAGTGATTATATAGTTGATTAAATACCAATACAGGAGTGCATCAAATATATCTTGAGATTAATGAGGAAATAAATTGTCTGTAATTTGTGCTCATCTTCAGCAATAAGAAACCAATGCTGTTACCACGGTAGGAATGATTTTCATATAGGAGCAAAAAAGAATGGAGCTCATCATAAGGTTCATCCCCTGATTTCATCACGGGTGATCATAGATAGAGAGATCTAGAAGAGGTGTCAACAGTGATATGCACATCATTATCAACATCTGCTATCCCAAAAGTGAGAGCAGTAGTTGTCATTTGAAGTTGTTGAACTCAATGGTGAAGCCACAAAGTTTTACAGAATCTTATTGAAAGATAACCAAATTTCCTTGAAGATTCAAAAGAATATTTTAGGAGGTTGAAACCAGAGAAATACAAACCCAGCGAATTAAATGACAAAGGGCTAGAAGCTCAGGGTTAGGAATGTAGTGTTCCTTTTTAGAAACATAAGAAAGAGGGGCCATTCAGCCCTATGAGCTCTGTCACTATTATGGATCATGACTGATCATCCAATTCAGTACCACATTTCTGCTTTCCCTCCATACTCTTTGATCCGTTTAGTCCTATTAACTACAGGTAACTCCTCCTTGGAAATTATATTTCATATAAAAATGGCCAAAAGACTTCTTAGAACCCTGTAGCCTAGTGACACTGAGATAATCTTCTTCCCCTTCACCCCACACCACCCACACTACCCACCCTAATTAGATTAATCAATCTGAAATAATCAATCCAAATTCTTTAAATTGGCCTTGAAAGTAAATTGAGCTTAAAAAAAACACTGATGAATTAGCAGGCATGAAGTAGCCGCACTGTTAAATGTGACACAACATTTCAAGGTAGTTGGTAATATCAGTTTTGTCAAAGTTATGGGCAAATACAGTTTGGAATGATATTATTGAACATGTTAAGCAGCTTTGTGCCTGTCTTTCCTTGTAAGGACATCCCAAAATATAGCAGAAATTAGTGACAAGCAGAAGGATTAATACTGAACACATATGGATAGTCAATGTGAAGTCCAAAGCAGACAAATGCAAGGCTGGTTTGGATAATGATGTAGGTTGAATTCAGGCAAGATGGCGGCAGAATAGAACACTCCAACCGGAGCTCCTTTGCTCCACCTGTTCTTTTTGTGCCTTTTCTATTTTTTCTCTCTTCCAGCAGTCCGAGAAACCCGAGTACCGAAGCGGGGTGAGGGGCGAAACCCGAGTCTGGGTGCAGTGCGAGGTGAAGTGAAGCCCGGTACAGTGTGACTTACCTTGTTGCTGCTGAGTGCTGGAGAGAAGTGAGACAGTTGTTAAACTCGTGCCTGGTACCGGTGGTCAGAGCACTTGCAAAGTTATTGCTGTTTGAAACTCTTTACTGTAATGTAAATCCTTTAACTCTGTTGCAACTACCTTATCTTTAACTTAGTTTTTACACATTGGAAGTAATGCTACTACTTTTCCTTTTAATCCTCTTTTATATCCAAGATTTGTACCTCGATACTTGTCTAAGATGGTGCTATTAAAGGCAGCCATTTAAAAACTTATCACTGAACTCCTGAATTTCTGTACTGGACTACATGTGACATTAAAGGATAATCTAATATTCTAAAAGAATCAGCTGTAAGCAAAATGATTATCTGCCAAAAGTGTTGAAAGCGTCAAGTTGCCTTTCAAGCCATGGTCATGGATGATTTGAGGAGTTTGTGTGGAACTCAAAATAAGGCAGTCATGTGTTTGCATGTGTGTGTGTGTGTGTGTGTGTTTTTACCCAGGTTTGTTGAGGTTGAAAAGAGCTAATCAAATCCTCTGGCATTTTAAAAAAGAATTTCTTGCTATAAGTAAAATCCAGTTCCCCCATTTGCAGTTAAATCAACAGGAGAAGTCAAATGACTTTTGAGAGCCATGCTTGAAAGTTCTTTTCTGCTTGCTTTTAAAAAGAGATTACAGTTTGGTACATGATCTGTAATATTATAACTGTATGTTCAGGACACAATTAACAGTGCATTGTTGCTTTTCGTGGTTTGCCTGGGGACAAATGCCCCATAAATTTGTTTTGATTTATTCCAAAATGTCAGGAAGCAAAACAATGGGTTGAATCTTTCCTATAAACAACAAATGTTGGAGATCATAGCAGGTCAGACAGCATCCATGGAGAGAGAGCAAGCTAACGTTTTGAGTCTAGATGACTCTTCGATCTTACCATGTTTTGGAAAAATGAAGTTTTTGTTGAATTTCATAGAGGATTACATGAGGCCAAGTGATTTTTCTCACACTTGCTCCATTAGCTAGCTACCATGCCTCTATGGCATCGCTCTTATCCATTGTTAGCCCAATACTCCCAGTCTCTGTTGTCAGAGGTGCTCACCACTGTCATGATATGCAAGGATCTCATTCTGACGCCATTTTTAAAAGGCCATTGTGCACCCAGTCAAATACTGTCAGTTTGGAGCTGCTTTGGTTCATGACATTTGTCCCAGATGAGATAGGTAAGGGTAAATTGGCACCTTATGGACATGGACCTGAATGTCATGGTGGAGGGAGTGGTACAGAGGAGAGTTGTCCTATTCCTACAGGACTGGAATAAGAGACCAGAACACCAAACCCTGCCAACCTAGTTCCAGTTTGCCACCTACGTTAGTGAAGTGTCCAGGTGCTGACAAAACACCCAGCAGTTTAGGATGAATAAGTGCTACTATCTTTTCACTGTTACCTTGAACTCACGATAACTCTACTCATAGCTCCCAACAAGGCTCATGATCCATCATTCACCCTGTCACATGCAACATTTTCTATCATTTACTGTCACCATATCCCAGCTCTCCCAACCTACTAACCCTTTACGGTCTCCGTGCTGCCTACTTTGGAAACCCCACTACCTTTCCCCACCTGCACTAGAACTAAGGGCTGTGCCAGCTGCTTTCATCTCACTCAATCCCTTGCTTTCTCTCATTCCAGGCAGTTGGTTAGGTATCTGACATTTAACTCCTCATCCACTACAAAGAAAGAATCCTTACGTGGCCACCCTGAGCGGTCAACTGATCAAGCTTAAACCCATGGACTGATATTTGATCTGCCAGGAGCCCCTGACTGAAAGACATCTCCCTTGACTTCACTCCTTAGACTTTGAGACATGGCCATGTGTCTGAAGCACGTACAATATGTTTGCTGCTGGTGCATAATGTAAGTGTGAAATTCACAAACAACGGGGCCACCAAGATAACATGTCAATCCTCTTGACTAATAACTGCTGACAATCCTAATAAGCTGCTTGACTTTGTTTTTCCATTAAAAGGCAAGTCAAGGCAGAAGTGCTCTGGATATATTTGCTGTAGTTGAGGGAGTAAAGCACTTAAAAGCGCAAGGGCGAGTCAGGGATGCTGTGAGCACCCATGTAGTTGCTAAGTGAATGCTAAGAAAACAAATGAGTGACCACTAATGCAAACTAGTTTAACCTGTGAGCTGGGCGTCTGTCCTAGTTTGTAAAATGATTTTTCAACAGCATTTCAATAAAAGTTGCTGGTGTACTTCAAAATGCCGTTACAGTGCAAAGCAGTGCATTGGTGTCATATCAGGATGGTGCAGAGAGTTTGGCATATGTCAGATGCCAGTGCCTCTGAACAGGAGGTGCTTGTATCTGTTGCCCATGGAGCATTCCCTGAGGCATTGGTATCAGATATCCAAGATGGAGGTCTGAAAGAGCAGGCAACAAGTTAGAGTCACGAGGTACTCACACTTGCTTCCATTCAGGAATTCTCTACATTTAATCTCTATCTCTAGGTGGTTAAAAAAGGAAACTGCATATTAATCTACCCAGTGCTAACTTTCTGAGCACAACACTCTATCTTACAGACTATGTTGGCTAGTTGCTCCAGGTCTGATTTGTCTGGCCATGTGACCCCCAACTGGAAGAGGACATCCATTCTCTTTATTATGGCCTTGAATAGGTCATCCAGGTCAACATATACAAATTGAAGGGCTGCCCTATCCTAAATTCTAAACTCACACCTCTCCAGAGGGCCATTGTCCTTCAGGTGGTAATAGAATGAAATGGCAAACTTTGCAGAAGTTGGCTATAGTTATATTCCCACCTCAGCTTTGGCCATTAATATACTGTCAACCATCTCCAACCAGCAAAGCGGGTTCTCCCAATGACTTTTTCCATGCACTCTTGAGGGTTTCCAAATCCAGAAACAATCCTCACTAACACACTAACATTATCTTGTTGACAAATGGAGATATTTAGAAATGGAAGAGTAATTATGTTGACTGCTGTTAGCAGAGTCATACATCAAACACAGCTATATTTCAGAATTTTTCAATAGACTTTTATCTTTGGCAAGAATATGTTAGTTCTAAATAATCATTCCTTTTCTAAGTATATCTGTTCTTTTACATCTTTAGTTTAGTGAATCTACTATTGCTGGGATTAGGAAGCTTGTGATTCTTATGCAACAATATTATAAATTCGGTATGCTAATGTATTTAATGTGATCGTTGGCAGTCCTTTTGTGATGATGTTTAATTGCTGAAAGGTTAAGTAATCCTGTAGACAAGAACAAATGGTTTGTTTTCTCCATGGTTTAGATTTGAATCAGTCCACAAGGAGATATGAAAACTTGAATCAGTCCACAAGGAGATATGAAAACCCTATTTAACAAAGCATTCGACAGGATACATGTTTTCCTGGCAAACATTCAACTCCTGGCCTGATCTTTTGATGTGATTTTTAAATCTGGTCATTTATCTCCAATGTTTACGCGACCACATTTTGGACAATATTGCTGCTATTTTTGCCTACCTAACAATAGTGACTGCACTTCAAAAGCAATGTATGGCACTTTGGGATAGCCCGAAGATGTGAAACGGGCTATATAAATGGAAATTTCTCTTTCTTATCAGCAAAGTTCTTTGTAATTTTAGAAATTCCGAAGTCTCTTCCTGGGATTCTCTGCTCTAATTCATGTTTCCAATTTACGTTTCTAGAATTTCTTGATGTCCGATGCACTATGATGAAGCATGAAGAACTAACTTTCCATTCTTGCTCATCCACTTTGAGAACACTCCACCCTAAATTGTCCAGTGTGATGCATTTTGCACTCTTGCTTCTTCCATGACTGCTACCAAACTGAAAATTTCAAAATAGTTCATTTGCAAAATAACTACTGGAGTAATAAGCTAAAGCCTCAAAATAACAGCTAACAAGAGCAATTGTCACATAGGCCATTGAAGATTAAATCCCCAGCCAAAGTTAGATATTTATTCATTACATGTTGCTGCCTTCAGAAAAGAAACTGCTTTAATAAGAGTGAGGAATCACACCAAGATACTTAATCATCAGAATCTTCTAATATTTACCTCTCTAAGTGAGCTGCAACTGACATTTGTAATTACTGATGTCATTGTCAGGAGTCTTGCCCAGGAGAATCCATTGACAGTCATGATACAAAGGAATTGGGTTACCTTCAGTACAGATATATCATGACAGATGCAATCATTTACCCATGGTGCTTGCTGTGAGAATTTATTGAGCCCAACAGCATGATGGATCTCGATTAACATCAGTAGAGATAATAATCATTAGCATAAAGAATGATTCATGATGAATGTTTTGACATGCTGAGCACAGTGTCTCCTCCAAGCCATTTCTTTGTTCAGCGATCATTAATTGTGCGATATTAAGGATGGCAATACTATTACAAAAAATGTTAACAATAATTCTCTGTTACTTAAAAGGATTAAGAGTGAGACATTGAGAGTAGATTGGGAGGTGGGAGGGGCTGACAAATTGGGAAGGGTTTCGAGCGATGGGTCCATCAGCTCGACAACATATGGCATCCTATCTATAATACGGCATCCTATCCGCCATATGGTATCCTATCCGCCATATGGTATCCTATCCATGATACGGCATCCTATCTATAATACGGCATCCTATCCGCCATACGGCATCCTATCCGCCATATGGTATCCTATCCATGATACGGCATCCTATCAATGATACGGCATCCTATCCGCGATACAGCATCCTATCCGCGATATGGAAAGTGCAGGATGCCTTTCCTCCCATGCACTTTTCTGTGCAGATGTTTTGGAGGAGATAGAATCAATTTGAGGAAGCTGCTTTGAAGCTTCTGGTCAGATTCCATTAATACCTTGTCTCACCCAACTAGGTATTAATTAAAATATTCACAAGCAAAGACAATACCCAACTATTTGTTCTATATCTGAGCATTGTGATGATACTATGACTTTTGGAGATATATTTTGTCCTTTTTTTAATGGAGAAAAGTTGAGTCAGAGGTGTACAGTGGTCAACAAAGCCAAACAAAGTAAACAGCTTGTGAGGCCTTGGATTCTTTCAAAGGTTGGAACAATAGAAGCAGCCTGAATTGGTAGGGTTAAGCTCCCACAGAATCAGAACTCTTAGTTTGAGTTTTCTGCAGTCTGCTGGGGTGTTGAAGCTGGATATGGAAGCTCTTACCCCTCTCCCTGTTACAGCTAAAAGCTGGGACTATCCTCCTGCTGCTAGAACTGCATCTGAGACAATCTATTTTAATGAATTTGCCTTTGCCAAAACAAATCCATTGTTTTTATTTTGTTTGCATTTTAACCACACAGCTTTGTAGTTGTTCAGTTTTGTTTTTATCTGGCCACCTCATTCTGATTGTTACATTAGATTCTGATTGTAGTCTGTGATGGCTCCCTCAATGGATTCTCCACCTCTATGGACTACCAACAACAAAAACAGAAATCGCTGGAAATGCTCAGCAGGTCTAGCAGTATCTGTGAAGAGAAATCAGAGTTAATGTTTCATATCCGGTGATCCTTCCTCAGAACTGGGGTTCTTTCGGTTTTTGTTTGGGACTTAACTCATTTCCACTTCTCTTCTCGGCATACCCACCTTGAAGAAGTTCTGCTCCTCTTTTGCAGTTCTTTCATTTTTTTTAATATAGACTATCAGAACAACGTCCACTCCAGGAGGATCACTGACTATCTTGTGCTGACTCTATTCATACTTTTCGAGAGCAGTGGAAATGCCATACAGCATCTGCTATATCTGCAATGTCTTCCAAAATATAGTTAGTTGTTATCGCTTTCATCCAGCTTCAGTTGCCAGAAACCATGCTTCACACTGAATGCAGTAAAGACCTTTACATTACCAACTTATAACAAAATTTCTCTAATGATTGGCATAGAGTAATAATAGCTCAGAAAAGTTTTGTTGAGCTCCTTTTGGACCTATGCATACTCTCAGTTTTCCAGCTTGTTTTTACATTGATACTATGTTACTAATCCAGTCTGTAAGAGTTGTCACTTTATTGATTACTTTGTCTCCCAAAGTCCTTCTGCTATGCCTTTCAGAGTAGACTTGAGGGCAACTGCAGCTCCACTCAGCAGATGCTCAGTTGGTCTCTGCCAGCCACTCAAAGAGGAAAATGCTCAGTGGTGGAGCAGATTAAAAATTAACATCAGAACATCAAAAACTCAAAAGACAACTAAAATATTTCCTACTGCTCAGGATGCAAGATATCATTTTCACAACTGCGCTGTCAGATTAATTCTTGCATCTCAACGGACACCTTAAGAATGTTAAATTGTACATTAATACTCTCCCTTTTTGTACAGAACTTGTTGAAAATACACATTTTATCAAATAATTTCATATTGCAATCATCAGAACCATTCCCAGGGATACCAATTTAAGGGAAATCCAACATTGATCTTATATGAGAGAAAAGTGCTGAATGGTTGATGTGTGGACTTTGACTGGTTGAGGAATTACCATGGAGAATGCACCAGTCAGTGATGATTGACAGTTAACTGACAGTTTTTGTTTAAATTTTAAACTAGCCGATTGATCTGATTGGCCTGAATATTGTCATAAGCAATGAAATAGTGAATGTTGTCACTGATTTTTGTTGAGCAGATATATGTGCAGTACATGTTCATCTGCTTTCTGACTATAGAGAAAAGGGGTCTGTGTATTATATATAACATTCAGCAGATGTATGAGTGCCCCAGCATAACTAACAATCCTAAAATGGCAGCAGTGTAATTCTCATATACACAGGATTATTCAGAAGATGTTCCCCAACTGCAGAATCACATCTGATGTTGGACACTGTTGAAAGTTTTGTAAATGGGGTCAGGTTGGATACAGTCACTACCTTGTCTTTTGTGACCAGTCAAAGGAATACGCTGTTTGACATACTCTGCCAGTCTTTGGAAATTATGGCTAATTTAGGATTTTGCCACAATGACAATGAGGAACGAAGGCACAATCCTAAATCAGGATAGTCGTGTGTGACTTGGAGGAAAACCTACAGGTGAGGGTGGTGTTCTCATATCTCTGCTACCCTTGTCCCTCAGGTGATGGGGAAGCAAGTTTGGAAGGTGCCATCAAAGGAACCATTGTGGATTGTAGGCACGGCTGCCATTGTACACTGATGATGGAGCAAATGTATGTTTGAATTGATGGATGAAGTGCCAATCAAATGGGCTACTTTGTCAGGGATTAGATTAGATTACTTACAGTATGGAAACAGGCCCTTCGGCCCAACAAGTCCACACCGACCTGCCGAAGCGCAACCCACCCATTCCCCTACATTTACCCCTTTACCTAACACTATGGGCAATTTAGCATGACCAATTCACCTGACCTGCACATCTTTGCATTGTGGGAGGAAACCGGAGCATCCGAAGGAAACCCACGCAGACACGGGGAGAACGTGCAAACTCCACACAGTCAGTCACCTGAGTCGGTTATTGAACCCAGGTCTCTGGCGCTGTGAGGCAGCAGTGCTAACCACTGTGCCACCGTGCTGCCCACAAATATGTATTGTGGATGATATGTATTGTCTGAGTTTCATTAATTCAGACATCTTGAGGTTATTCGCGAGACTCATCCAGCAAGGTGGGCAGATTTTGAGCAGCTAGAAGATGAGAATTCATTGCAAAATTCCCTTGAAATTGGATCTCTTCTTGTAGCCTCATTATTTATAAGGCTGCTCCACTTAAGTTTATGATCAATAACAAAGCATGTTGATGGGAGGTAATGATAGTAATGCTGTTGAAGATGATATGGAAATGGGTAGATTATCTCTTGTTCTAGATGGTCATTGCTGGGTGCAAGTAACCCATGAATGTTGTTGCCATTTATCCATTCGAGCATAAAAGTTGTGCAAGTCTTGCTGAATTATAACTGTAAAAGTAATGTTCAAAAATATGGAGGCAAATAAGCTTTAGCATGAGGAAAGTTGTCCACTCTGAACAGGTGGAGAAATGCCAAATCAAAATGAGACAATTTGTACAGCTTGGATGTCAGCCTATTGATTGTGCTGACAATTAATTGTTTGGCAAGGTATTGAAACAGCTTGTAGTTTTCAAACAGCAAAGGGATTTGCAAAAGACCAAAAATATTTGCAAAGAACTTAGGAAGCAATTCATTGAAGGAGATTTTCGATTTCTGTTCTGATTAGCAACATAATTGTATTATATAAACTTTTACTGGTGGGGAAGTATATTCAATTTAATTACCACATGATTCTAAATGTCATAACATGCTTTATTTGAACATTTGAGCCATGCTTTCCAATTTTTGCTAATTCCAACAAAAGCATAAATATGAATAACAAATGCCGCCAGAAATACTGTGTTTACATCGTTAAGGTAAGGATTCTTTCTCCAGCAGTGTATTAATAAGCATTAATGACAAGTGAGTAAAGTGTGCATGTTTTCCCCTTGTTAAGAATTGGCTGAGTTTGTTAATGAGGAACTCATGGAGTGTTACACAGTTATGCAATCACATGGGAAAAATATATATTTTACCCCAGAGATCTTGAGTTTAATGAGATAGAAGGATAATATTCTTTGTCATGTTTGCCATTGAGGTGGCAGAAAGAATAATTATTTTATAACCAATATTTGCAACAGAGTAAAGACTCACTCGAGGGTGATAAACAGAAAAATACCTGAATCTTCTTCAGGAATAAATTTGGTGTAAACACAAAGTTTAGTAAGGAATAATCTGGCACCCAAAACAAATAGTCTTTTTTAATTACATCAAAATATGAGCTATCAAACATTTTATATTTATAATAAATCATGTTTAAAGCATTATCACTATGCTATGTTGCTTTACATTAAGATTTTTGCAATATTATTGATTTTGAAACCAGCCAAAAGAAATGAATGGCAGCTATGGAGGAAACATGTCTGAAGTGAAACTCTGCCATGGAACCCAACAGAACCCCACAGGTGTCAAAAAGCCTTTTACAGCCAGTAATAAGGAAAAGAAGCCTTTAAGAAAAGACATTGAGAGCAATAAAAGCCCTCCATGTAGCTAAGGGGACAAATGCAAATTGAGTACCACACAAAACAAAACTCAGAGCGGATTTGATGTCCTAATGGATAGGACATGTTCTATGTTTTAAAATAAAACTAGACTGATGAGCACAATTAATATTTTGAGCAGAGAGTAATAAATTTCTGAACTTGTTGACAAAGTAAACAACAGCAAGTTAAGGTAATTCTTTACGTACAGGCTGAATGAAGATTGATTGCAAAAAAAATTAGAAATAGAAATAGTTCTTTAAATTTAAAATGTCACAGCCTGAACAATGAAGTTAGTGAAATCTTAAGTAATTCAGTGTTTTGATTGGTAATTTAAAGCTTTTTTTGGCAAAGGTAGGGTGACAGTGGTAATGTTACCCATAACCTAGAACCCCAGGCAAATGTTCTGGAGCCATGTGTTTCAATCTGACCTATGCCAGATGGTGACATTTGAATTCATTGAGCATAGAATATAGTACAGCACAGGAACAAGCTCTTTGGCCCACCATGTGCTGACAATGATGCCATTATAAAATAATACCTCCTGCCCGATCATGGTCTGTATCCTTCAATTCCCTGCCTGTTAATGTGTCTGCCTAAATGTCTCTTAAACTTTGCCAACATATCTGCTTCTCCAACCTTCCCTGGCAGCATGTTCCAGGATCTTACTGCCCTCTGTGTGAAAAGAATTGCCTTGCACATCTCCTCTACACTTTCCTCCTCTCACCTTAAACTCACACTCCCTCGTATTTGACATCTCTCTCCTGGTAAAAGGATACTCACTATCTTCCCTATCTTTGTCCCTCATAATCTTATATATTCGTATCAGGTTGGCCATCAGCCTCAGACGCTTGAGTGAAAACAATCCAAGCTTGTCCAATCTCTCCTTATAGCTAATACACTTCAACTCAGGTAAACATCTTTTGCACCCTCTCCAAAGCCTTCATATCCTTTCTGTAGTGTGGCATACAGTTTTCCAAATGTGGCTTAACTAAGTTTCATCCAGCTGCAACATAACATGTCAACTTTTATACTCAATGCCCAATCATTGAAAGTAAGCATGCCAGAGTCTTCTTTACTACCTTATCCATTCATGTCTCCTCTGAGTACTTTCCTTTTGCATTTAACCTCCTAAAATTCATCACCTCATGCTTGCATGGGATTAAATTCCATCTGCTAGTTCTCCCTCCAACTTTGTAACTGTTCTATATTCTGCTGTAATTGTTGACAAAGTTTCTAACTTTCCAGAACTTCACCAACTTTCATGTTGTCTGTAAACTGACAAATCAGACCACCTGCACTTTCAGCCAATTCCTTTGCAAACAGAGGTTCCAGCACTGATCCTTGTAGAATACCACTGGTGACAAACCTCCAATTAGAAAAACACCCTTCTAGAGAGTAGAGAGAGCAGCTTTTGTTTATTATTTCTACCGTATGCAACTGATACAGTAAAAACAAGACAGCGTTCCCCCAGAACTGAGGGAGCTGCATGGACAGCACAAACTAAACAAACATACACAGAGTGGCATAAAGTGCATAAGAAGTACAAAACATGCAAGTTACAGTGTAATAAAAGAATGATAAATAATAGACATTTTTCTAGCCACAACTACTCTCTGTCTTCTATGACCCAGTCAGTTTTATATCCAACTTACCATGGATCCCATGTGATCGAATCTTCTAGGCCAGACTACCATGAAAGACCTTGTCAAATACTTTAGTAAAGTTCATGCAGACAACAGCCACTACCCTACCCTCATCAATCATTTTTGTTTGAGTAGTAAAAACCTGCAGCTTTCTGCTGTGCAGAGGGACCTGGGTGTCCTTGTGCATGGATCTCAGAAGGTTGGTCTGCAGATGCATCAAGAATTCAGAATGCAAATGGAATTTTGTCCTTCATTGCTAAAGGGATTGAGTTTAAAAGCATGGCAGTCATGTTGCAGCTGTATAGGGTGCAGGTGAGGCCACAGGTAGAGTTGCATGCAGTTTTGGTCTCCTTGCTTGAGAAAGGATGTACTGGCACTAGAGGGGGTGCAGAGGAGGTTCACTAGGTTAATTCCGGAGTTGAGGGGGTTGGTTTATGAGAGACTGAGTAGACTGGGATTATAGTCATTGGAATTTAGAAGAATGAAGGGGGATCTTATAGAAACATATAAAATTATGAAGGGAATAGATAAGATAGAAGCAAAGAGGATGTTTCTACTGGCAGGTGAAACTAGGACAGGTGGGCAAGGCCTCAAAATTAGGAGAAGCAGATTTCGGACTGAATTGAGAAGGAACTTCTTCACCCAGAGGGTTGTGAATCTGTGGAATTCCTTGCCCAGTGAAGTAGTTGAGGCTTCCTCATTGAATGTTTTTAAAGCTAAGACAGATAAAGTTTTGAACAGTAAAGGAATTAAGGGTTAGGGGTGAGAGGGTGGGTAAGTGAAGGGTTAGGGGTGAGAGGGCAGGTAAGTGGAGCTGAGGCCTGAAAAGGTCAGCTGTGATCTTATTGAATGGCGGAACAAGCTCGAAGGGCCAGATGGCCTACTCCTACTCCTAGTTCTTATGTTATGTTCTCATCACTTCCTCAATTTGTGACAGAAAGCCTCCTCTGCATGAAGTCATGCTTAGATTAGATTAGATTACATTACATTACATTACAGTGTGGAAACAGGCCCTTCGGCCCAACAAGTCCACACCGACCCGCCGAAGCGCAATCCACCCATACCCATACCCCGACATTTTACCCCTAACCTAATACTACGGGCAATTTAGCATGGTCAATTCACCTAACCTGCACATCTTTGTGACTGTGGGAGGAAACTGGAGCACCCGGAGGAAACCCAAGCAGACACGGGGAGAATGTGCAAACTCCACACAGAGAGTTGCCTGAGGCGGGAATTGAACCCGGGTCTCTGGCGTTGTGAGGCAGCAGTGCTAACCACTGTGCCACCGTGCTGCCCACCTACTGTGCCACCGTGCCGCCCACTGAATATCCCTCTTTTCCAAATGTGAGGAAATCCTGTCCTTAAAGAATCTTCTCCAAAAATATCCTTACCACCGATGTGAGGCTGACTGAACTATAATTTCCTGGATTATCCCTGTTGTCTTTCTTAATCAAAGTAACACCTTTGGTTATTCTCCCTTGGTTTTCTCAGACCTCACCTATGGCTAAAGAGGATACAATGACCTCCGACAAGGTCTAACCATGTCTTCCTTTGCCTCCTTCAGTTTCCTGGGATAGATCCAAACAGGCCCTTGGGATTTATCTACCTTAATTTTTTTTCAGGAAACCTAATACCACTTCCTTATTGTCAACATTCCCTATAATATCAACATACCCCTCCCTATTCTTACCATCATCCAAGTCCTTCTCTTTGGTGAATGCTGATGTGAAGTATTCATTAAGGACCCCACTACTTCTTCCAGCTCCACACATAACTTCTCTCCTTTGTCCTTAAGTGGAGTTATCCTTTCCCTAACTACCCTCTTGCTCCTAATATATGTATAAAATGTCTTGGGTTTCTCCTTAATCTACATTTCAAAGGTATTTCGTGGGCCCTTTTTTATCCCTCCTAAGTCTTTATTTAAGTTCTTTCCTTTATATTCCTCAAGGAGCTTGTGTGATTTTAATTTTCTAAATCTTACATATGCTTCCTTTTTCTTTTTGACTAAACTTTCAATATTTCTAATCATCCAGAGTTCCCAAATATTGCCATTCTTATCTTTCACCCTCACAAAAATATGCTTATCCTGAACTCTGATCAACTGGCCTTTAAATGTTTCCCACATGTCAGGTGTGGATTTACCCTCAAATAGCCATCACCAATCTAATTCCTATAGCTGCTTCCTAATACTGTTGTAATTAGTCTTCCCCCAGTTTAGTACTTTCACCTGAGGACCAACCTTATTCTCATTCATAACTGTCTCAACACTTATAGAATTATGATCACTGTTCCCAAGATGTCCCCCATTGAAACTTCAATCACTTGGACAAGCTCACTCCCCAATTTAAAGTCTAGCACATCCCCTTCCCTAATTGGATTATCTATTTATTGTTTCAAGAAGACCTTCTGGATAGAATCATAGTCATAGAGGTGTACAGCATGGAAACAGAACTTTTGGTCCAACTCGTCTACTCCCACCAGATATCTAAAACCAATCTAGTCCCATTTGCCAACACTTAGCCCATATCTCTCTGAACTCTTCCTATTCATATACGCAGCCAAATGCCTTTTAAATGTTGTAGTTGTACCAGCCTTCACCATTTCTTCTGGCAGCTCATTCCATACACGCACCACCCTCTGTGTGAAAATGTTGCCCCTTAGGTCCCCATCTAAGCCTTCGGTACTAATGGAGTCAAGTCAATATTTGAGAAGTTAAAGTCACCCACTACAGCAACCCTGTTGTTTTAATATCTTTCCTTGATCGGCTTACATATTCATTCTTCAATCTCCTGCTCATGATTGGGAGGCCTATAGTATAACCCCATCATAGTAATTGAACCTTTCTCTTTCCTGAGTTCCACCGATATAGCCTCACTGGGTGAGCTCTCCAAGGGGTCTTCCCTCAGTAGCGTGTGACATTCCCCCTAATCAGGAATGCAACTACCCTACCTATTTTACATCCCTCTCTAATACATCTGGAGCATTGAACTGCGAATCCTGCCCTTCTCTCAACCAAGTTCCTGTAATGACTACATCATAATCCCATGTACTAATCCAGGCTCTAAACTCATCTGCCTAATCTATATTCCTCTTTGCATTGAGTTAAATACACTTCAGATTGCCAATCATGCCATGTTCATTAACCTGACCTGCCTATTCTTCCTATTAGACCCTTCCTTCTCTTCACACACTCCAGATGCTGACCTATTGCTCTGATTCCCACCTCCTTGCCACATTAATTTAAACCCTCCTAAGTGGCACTAGCAAACTTCCCCACAAGGATACTGATGCCCCTCCAGTTTAGATGCAACCTGTCCTTCCTGTTCAGGTCCCAGCTAACCTGGAAGAAATCCCAATAATCCAGATATCCGAAGCCCTCCCTACTACACCAGCTCATTAGCAATGTATTTAACCCTACTATCTTCCTATTTCTGAACTTATTTGCATAAGACATTGTGAGTAATCGAGAGATTACAACCGTAGATATCCAGCTTTTCAAATTGCTTCCTAACTCTCTAAATTCCCTTTGCAATACTTCATCTCTCTTCCTACCTTGTTGTTAGTACCAAGACAGACTAAACTTCTGACTGCTCCACCTCCCCTTTCAAAATGTCCTTTTCCCACTCAAAGGCATTCTTGACCCTGGCACCAGTGTGGCAACACACCACCCTGAGGTCTTGCTCATGGTCACAGAAATACATATCTGTGCCCCTGACAATACAGTCTCCTACCATTACTGCTCATCTACACTTCAATCTGGCTGCTGCTGTTGCTTTTCTCTTAGAGGCCATTCCACTCCTGCACTCATTCCCCCTTAACGGTATCCAAAACAGTATCCAAACTTGTTTGAGAGGGGGCTCACTACAGAGGGCTCCTGCACTGCCTGCTTCTTCTCATGGTCACCCATGGGCAATCACATTCCTGAAACTCCTATCTGTAAAACATTCTGCCCTGTATGCTCCACATGCCACACCAACCATTCCATACAGTCTGAGGGGAGCTGCAAGAGAACACAATTCCTGCAGCCATAGTTGTCAAGGACATTTGACTTCTACCTGATCTCCCACATCTTGCAAGAGAAGCAAATCACTCCACTTCAGTGACTATTGGATGACAAGAAAGGAAAAACCTTACCTTGCCAAACCTTAATGCTGCTCACCCTCATCAGTAAAGCCAAGCTCTCACCAAAGCCTTAAAAGCAGCACTTTGACCTCACAACCTTTCTCCAAAATAGGAATTCCTCTCAAGTCCTTCTCAGTCACTTCTCACTACCATCCTCAATTGGATGTTCTCCCTCCTACTGAGCACTGGTCCTCCACAATCCCCTTCTCAGTTGTGGTGACTGAGCTGACTTCTCCCAGGATCCTCCTCAGTCACTTCTCACTGCCGACTTCCATTCAGTAAGAACTCGGAACAAAAGCCTTGCCTAATGGCAACCATGCAACCAATGCTGATTGTCACAAAAGTCAATATAGTTCACTAATTCCATTCAGGGAATGAAAACCTGCCATCGTTTGCAACACTGGCCTATATTGTAGACCAGATCTACAACAATGATGTTGTGTCTTAACTGCCCTCTTGTGAGATTCTGGATAGGAAAGAAATGCTATCCTAACCAGCAACACATCCTTTGAATCAATGAATCAGAGTAAGAGGTTTCTTCAATTATACCAATAAAAATAGCATAAAAAAGATTGGAATGCTGTTGTCAAGATTGGTATGTAAGTAGCAAAAACACAGAAGCATTCAACACAACAATATCACAGCAGACACCTTTGTTACAATCAAGACAAATAATTGAATCTTGTTAAGTGACACCAAGTGGAGAAAGTTTCTCCTCTCAGATATTTGCGAAATCTATCATCTACCTTGGAAAAATAATATCTTCACTCACCTCTATGCAGTCACCATGTGGGTAAAACAAACCCAAACTTTGAATTGAAAATATCATTTAGAACAGCAGAAAGTACAACAGCTTTCAGTTTTAGTTAATACAATAACAGAGATTTAATAACAACTTAATCAAATAAGAATACCACAGACAGCAAAATAAGTGTATTATGAGAACAAATCTTAACAATATTCTTGCAAATAATTGAAGTTATCAAAACCTCAAGTATTTATCAGCAATCAAACAGTGCAGCAAAGCTCACTAATGCAAAATAAACTAAGCATTCAGATCACTTTTTTTGATCAGCAAATTAGCAAAAATGGAAAATACATTTGGAATATTTTAAACAGCTTCAGGTTTGGACACTAAATCAATTGTAAAATACGCTAACAAACTTCTCTGCTAGTTGGGAACAAATCAGATGAAGAGATTATGTGTTGTATCAGCAACAAATTAATTGGAAACAAATTATATTTGATATCTTTATAACAGTTTTTGATCAATATTTCACTTCAATAACAAAAAAAGACATGAGTGAGGTCATACTTAGATAGCAGATTATTGAGTTCTAGGAAAGTCTCTACATGGTTTCATTAAAGACCTGTGTGTGCCACATAAACCATATAGCAGCAAGACCTCATTTACAAAAGATTTACCATTGACCTCTCAGGTAAATCAATCACTGAACTTTATCCAATCAAAAGAAGATCTAACATTACAATTAGAAGTCTAAAAAGTAGTGGGCACAGAGTCAAGAAATCTGTTCAAGAAGAATTATACGGCAAAAGTTCCATTTCATAAAGAACATTCCACAGAGCACCTTGATTACTTAAAACACAATAAGCCATCTGAGCAGTGGAGACAGACCTCTTAACTGAACATATACTGTATGTGACAACATCAATATGAAATCCTAAGCAATCTAATACAACAATATCTTGTCACAGGTATAATTCCAATACCCCACATCAACAAATAAAAACAAGCTGCCCAGCTTTATACCAGCAATATATTCAGTGTAGCAGAAAAGGTCACTTTCTCAAAAATGTGTGATAGACAAAAGAACACATGAAGCAACAAAATAACTCGTCCCTACCTAACATGCACATTCATGCCTTGGAATGGAACCATGAAGAATAGATCACTACTTCAATGGAACCATGAAGAACAATAGCACAAAGATGGACTTTCTTCCTAGAACAACAAACAATGGTATCCATTGTTCGCAATAGAGCAGAAGGAATACAACCATCTTGAATCCTCATGCATGTGGAGGCAATGGCATAGTGGTATTATTGCTGAACTGTTAATCCAGAGTCCTGGGTAATATTCTGGGGACCTGTGTTCAAATTCTGCTATGGCAGATGGTAGAATCTTAATTCAATAAAAATCTGGACTTATGAGTCTAATGCTAACCATGATTCCATTGTTGATTGTTGGCAAAAGCCATCTGGTTCACTAATGGGCTTTAGGAAAGGGAACTGCCATCCTTACTTTGTCTGGCATGTATATGACCCTCGACCCACAGCAATGCTGCATAATGGTCAATTAGGATGGGCGATAACTGCTGTCCTAGCCAATAATGTCAACATTCAATGATTGGATTGAAATAAACACTGAGTTTCTTCAGATAGAATGATTGAATCCCACATTGAGCAGCAGCCAACAGAGAAAAGCAGAAGATTGACAATTTGACCGCAAGTGGTCCTGGACTTCATCACAGACTTTCCTTACTCAACTGTCGTCATAAATAATAGGGAAAACATGTATAATAAATATTGTAAAATGAAGTGATCTAGAAAAGTTACTTGCATATTTATAAAAATGTTAATCAAAGTAATGCTTTTGTGATGTTGGAGTTGTGTCCTTACCTCTGAACCAGAAGATCCAGGTTCAAATTCCAATTACACTGGAGGTGTGTCATATCATGTCCAAACAGATTCATTTAAAATAATTATAAATGTCAAACAATATTCATGACAGTGGAGAAGAATGCTTCCTGGTATTCTTTAAGGCTTCAAGACTCTGGAGCAACCTTGTGATGATGTCATTGGACACCACATCACTGCGTATAAATACCACAGTGTGGGCAGAGTTAGAACACACTAGAAGAGATGACACCAGGTTACAAAATCAGAAATGCTGCCAAGGCCATAGGATAAAAGAGGAAACTCTGTCACTTGAAGAGTTCAATTAATACGAAAGAAATGTTGCATCGGCTGCTGGTATATAAAATTGACAAGACACTGGGACCAGATGAGATGCATTCAAAGGTTTTGAAGGAAGTGTGAGTAGTGACCATAATTTTCTGTCTTCATTAAACTTGTTGCAAGGTACCAGAAAACTGGAAAAATTATAAACATTACAACCATGCTCAAGGAAGTTTGTAAGAATAAACAGATAACCAGGTTATGTTCAGTGGTGGAAAGTTACTAGAAACAATCATTTTAGATAGAACTAATAGTCATATGGAAAAGGTTGAGTTAATTAGAGTCAGAATGAATTTCTAAAAGAGAACCCATGTTTAATTAATTTGCTGAGTTTTGTTTGAAGAGATAATGGAAACGTTTAATCAGGGTAACACTGTTGTGGTGTGCGTGGAAGACCAGAGGGTAGTTGATAAAGGGCCACAAAACAGATGTGTGAAAAATGTCATATGCCATGGAATAAAAAGGATAGTAGAAGCATGGATGAATAAAATTGGCTGATGACTTAATCTGCACTATCAGCAGCCTGTCTCCCCCTACACTCCACCCCCTCCACCATTGTATAAATGCTGCCCCCTCCACACTTTACATCAGCTCTGATAAAGAGTCATCTAGACTCAAAATTTCAGCTTGCTTTCTCTCCATGGATGCTGCCTGACCCATTGTGATCTCCAGCATTTTTTGTTTTCAGTACAGATTCCAGCATCTGTGGCAATTTGCTCCAGGATCAGAAGGATCTGAGTTTATGTATGGATAGATCAGTGGAGATTGCATGACATTTTGAGAGATGAATTAATAAAGCATGCAGTGCCCTTGACTTTATTGTAGGGCACAGAGCAAAAGTGCAAGGAGGTGATGTTAAACTTGTATAATTCACTTGTTAGGCCTCTGTTAGAGAATTGAGTGCAGTTCTGGGTGCTACCTGATAAGAAGGATGTTAACATGTTAGAGACAGTGCAAAAGTGATTGACAAAAGTTGTTCCAGGATGAGATATTTTAGTTGAGGATCGATTGAACAAGTTGAGACCATTCTCTTTTGGAGAAAAGAGGACATCCGATAGTGGTTTTCAAAATCATGAGCAAATTTGATAGAGTACACTGTTCCCACTTGTAAAAGCATCAAGAATTAGAAGGCACAAATTTAATGTGGTTTGTAAAAGGAGCAATTGTGATGTGATGTTGTTCACACTGTGAGTTGTTAGGAAATGGAAGGCACTGCCTGGAAGTATGGTTAAGGTAGGTTTAATTCAGGCATTCAAAAGGGCATTGGATAATTATTTGGATGGAAATACTGTGCAAAGATTATGGGAGAAATCAGGAAATTAGCGGTTGTTAATGATGCTCAGTTGAAGAGCTGGTACACACACGATGGGTGGAATGGCCTCCTTCTGTGCTGTAATGATGCGTGTGTATACACTATTTTAGACTGGCCAACACACATGAGCACATGAACATGAACACACAAAGTTAAATCTGTCCTTATCCAAAGTCAGCATAAGTTTGGAGTCTGGAATATCTCTGATTACCAAGTGAAGCAGTACATGGGTTTAACATAATATAAAAAGTCTAAAACTACAGACAGTTCCTAACTTTGTATTCTCCTTGGTCAGTCTGTAAGGAACATAAACTCACAAACAGTATAGGTTTTTTTTTACATTAGATTAGATTACTTAGTGTGGAAACAGGCCCTTCGGCCCAACAAGTCCATACCGACCCGCCGAAGCGCAACCCACCCAGACCCATTCCCCTACACTTACCCCTTCACCTAACACTATGGGCAATTTAGCATGGCCAATTCACCTAAACCATAATTTAAAATAATTATCTACTTGAGTAGTAGAAAGTACCTTTGTGTAAGTGTATGTACATATGTGCGTGTGTGTGTACAAGTGCATGTTTTCTTCTTCTTGTGAAACCATATTTCTTGGAAGAATATATATTTCAAACCTGTCTACTTTGGATGAAACTTCCAATGTTGGAAGAGGCCAGTTCTAAATATGGACATTCCCAGGGTATCTCTGGCCGACAGTTTGAAGCCTTTAAATACGGTGACAAAGGAGAACTAATCGTATGCCAGGAGGTACTTATAACTTTTAATTGCTTTCATGCAGTTTAAATTGCCTTGGTTTGGTTAAAGGTTTGGTTAAGCCCTCAGGTTTTGAATAATTTTAATCCAAGGAAACAGACTGATAAACTATAGAGCTGAAAATGTGTTGCTGGAAAAGCACAGCAGGTCAGGCAGCATCCAAGGAACAGGAGAATCGACGTTTCGGGCATAAGCCCTTCTTCAAGCTTATGCCCGAAATGTCGATTCTCCTGTTCCTTGGATGCTGCCTGACCTGCTGCGCTTTTCCAGCAACACATTTTCAGCTCTGATCTCCAGCACCTGCAGCCCTCACTTTCTCCTCCCTGATAAACTATAGAGACAGCTGCAATAAATCTTTTTAACATAGGATTACATTGATTACATGGCACAGAAACGGATCATTTGAGCACCAGTTCATGCCAATGTTTAAGCTCTACTTGACTCTCCTCCCAACTTTACTCATCTAAATCCTTCCTCAAATGCTGATCCAGCATTTTTTAAAATGCATTCATGATCTCAGTTCAACCACTCCCTGTTGAAGCATTCGTGCCATGTTTATCAACTTTCTTCTGTATTACTGTACTTCTTGGATTTCTTGGTGATTAATACCTTCTAATTATGCAACTGCTTACAAGGGGAAACAATCTCTCCATATTCAGTCTATCAAGGTTGTTCATGATGGTAAAGATTTCTATTAGGTCTTTCAAGAGAAAAGATATTCAGCATGTCAATCCTTTATAATATGTCTACTCAAGTATCTCTGATATCATCCTTGTGAATCACCTCTACAACCCATCCAGTGCCACTATATATCATATTTTACCACATGGGAACCAGAACTCCATTCTCTAAATGTGCTGTAATCAAGATTTGGTATAGGTTGAATATAACTTCGCTTCTCCTAAATTCTATGAAATTTTATCTGTCACAGGTCTCCAGAGATGCCAAACACTAGGAAGTTAAATGGAGTTTTATTGAGTGCTTTTTAACTGTCTGCTTTCACATGCTGAATGTTTGCTTTCAATTTCTCCAAACATATCTAGGGCTTGTCCAACAGTGTACAGTACAGTGATCAGCCAAAGCAAATTTATAGACATCAAACAATTGAACAATCGAACATAATTTTTCTCCTTGTAAAACTAAAAGATCTTATTTTAAATCAAACCATCTTAAGCAAGAAATAGATGTAACATTGAGATTTCTCTTAAATTCAGAGTGTATCATAAATAGTTTTGTGCTATGAAGTTCACTGGTGACAGTGCTGACGTCAACATTGTGGTTGGTCAGAGGAAAAAGAAACGTAGCCTTACAATTGCTGTCCTGAAAATCTCCTGATTTGCTTACTATCAAGTATCCCATGTTCCATGAAGCTCGAAAACAGGTTGAGGTGTTTTGCCTTTAGCTAAAGTAATGTTTTTGCAACAATTTAGAATTGTGAAAATTCCCAAAACCAAGATAATCACAAGGAACTTGAACTTGTGGGAAAAGACCTCTTCATAGGGTATGTGGAACAATCCATCTTCCGCAACTACACTGGCCCCACCCCCCATCTTTTCCTTCGCTACATTGATGACTGCATCGGCGCTACCTCGTGCTCCCACGAGGAGGTTGAACAGTTCATCCACTACACTAACACCTTCCACCCCGACCTCAAATTCACCTGGACAGTCTCGGACTCCTCCCTCCCCTTCCTAGACCTTTCTGTTTCTATCTCAGGCGACCGAATCAACACGGACATCTACTACAAACCAACCGACTCCCACAGCTACCTAGACTACACCTCCTCCCATCCTGCCCCCTGTAAAAACGCCATCCCATTCTCCCAATTCCTTCGTCTCCGCCGCATCTGCTCCCAGGAGGACCAGTTCAAAATACGTACAACACAGATGGCCCCCTTCTTCAAGGACCGCAATTTCCCCCCCGACGTGGTCGACGATCCCCCCCACCGCATCTCTTCCACTTCCCGATCCTCCGCCCTTGAACCCCGCCCCTCCAACCGCCAACAGGACAGAACCCCACTGGTCCTCACCTACCACCACACTCAAGTGTTCCAACTTTCTGATGTAATTTCTATTAAACCCTGGATATCTGCCCAAATGAAATTATAATTAGATTTTAGTGGTGTACGGTCGTGAGTCGCATTTTCCTTGAGCATTATTTTCACATTTAGCATTAATTAGAATTAAGTTGCCAGTGTTGCTCAGAACCAGAAAAGATAAAATTGAATCGAAAAGGCCTCAATGCGCCATGTTAAAAGTCATCTAGATTCCACAATTTCTCCCACTAATTTATCTGATTTGTTCTTCTGTCACTCCTACTCTCCAATCTAGGCTTTCTGTTCTCAGCTTTGCCTTTCTTACCCTCTTCCAACACTTCCAATTTCACTATTCATTTAGCCTCAATTACACTTTCCTACAGCTAACTGCCAGGGCACTTTTGGGTCATTATAAGTAGGCTATGGAGAAGGGCCTGTGCCCGAAACGTCGAATCTCCTGTTCCCTGGATGCTGCCTGACCTGCTGTGCTGTTCCAGCAATAAAGTTTCAACTTTGATCTCCAGCATCTGCAGACCTCACTTTCTCCTCGAAGATTTCAACCTACTGCTAATCCTCTTACAAGGATGCCTTCCTTGAGCTGAACACTCTCTGCTCATTCCTGAAGAAGGGCCTGTGCCCGAAACGTCGAATCTCCTGTTCCCTGGATGCTGCCTGACCTGCTGTGCTGTTCCAGCAATAAAGACCATGACCACTCATGTTGCCTTGGCAATAAAACTGTTTCCCCATTTACCACCAGTGTAAGCATATTCTTGACATGCTCAGGCTCGTAACCATTTGACTCAACTCATTCTCTCTTTTGTCTTTTCCAGAGCAACAGCAACATCCACACAACAACTACCTTTAAGAGGCCAGTCACTTCAGCTGCCAGTGCCTCCTCCACCTCTGAGAAAGAAGCTAGACATCCTTCAGAAAAAGCACTGGCAAGGTTGCCTCCTGTACCCTGCACTGTATCCTGATGAAGGGTTCATGCCCAAAACGTCATTCTCCTGCTCCTTGGATACTGCCTGACTGGCTGTGCTTTTCCTGCACCACAGTCTCGACTTTAATCTCCAGCATCTGCAGTCCTTACTTTCTCTATGTGTTTTATTTAGATTAGACTCAGGAGTAGATTGTGGTGATAAGCACTGCCTTATGCCAACAGCTGGCTGAGGAACAAATAACTCAGATTGTCAGTACTCAGAGAATGACTGAAGACAAGGCACCAGGCAGGAATGGACTCTATTGTGTTGACCATTAATACCATTGTAAAGACTATGGAAAGAGACACAGGAGCAACAGATCAGTTTGTAGAGTCATTCATGAAACTAGGTTGAAGTTTGGAGGAGTCGAATGGTGCTAACTGTACTGTGCTATCTCTGTCATGCACGGTATCTGTATCAATGGCTTTCATTGAGATCCAGGTTCAGCAGATGCTCATTGGCCATCAGAGGTGCACACAGACATATACTCCATCACTATAAGCCATTGATGGTCAGCATCAATGAGAAACTGACAGTGGGACAAGTGTTCTTGATATCTGGGAGGATGGTCTTTTAGTAGATATCTCGTGAGTTGTGAGTTGATCCAAGAAAAGCAGGTGGTAGTATGGGGCTAGATTCAGGCAAAGAGGGTGCAAGCATGAGGGTACATTGTTAATGAGATGGGTTTGGTTAGATATGACAAGAGCTCTTACTTGGCCTCACAGAGAGAAACCCTCTTCGTCAAGGAAATATAAGATTTAAACCATTAGCTTGTATGGGTAAAATTCAATTTGATCTTCAAGTTGCCAAAAAAAAATCTTCTGGCACTTTTAGCCATATGGCAGTGTCCAGTTTCCATTTTCCAGTTTATAATCTGAATTGGAATAATTTTTTTTTGTCCCTTAAATCTTAGACATTAATCAAATGGAAGCCTTTCCTATTAATGATGTTAATTGTGTGATGACAAAGAGTTCACAATGCTGCAAATGTACAGTCTGTATTGTTCTATAGTTAGAGTGCTCTAATTCTGTTCCATCCCAGTGTCTCAGGGCATCTTTGTTCAGCGGCGACACAGCACCTTGTTTATCTGGAGGGCATGAAATCAATGACATAAAATTGTGTGTCTCCTGCACTTCCTCTGCATCCTGGGGGGAAACTTATGCTGAAAAATCTTCATTTGGAGGCTATTCAGCAGTTCTAGGATTTTGCTGCTGGGCCTGGGCTTACAGACATACATATTTATTATCAATTTCTCAGCCTGTTTATTGTGTTGTGGCCAGAGAGATTAAAATTAAAACTGTCACTGCATCAGAGGCCGGATCAGTTTTCCTTCCTGTGAATCTAAGGAAAGTGATAGGACCAGATGGAGTACCAGGCCGTGCACTCAGAGCATGCGCAAAACCACTGGCAGAGATCTTCTTGGACATCTCCCTGCAGCAGGCCACTGTCCCTGCCTGTTTCAAGAGGGCCAACATCATCCCTGTGCCTAAGAAGGCTCATGATGCATGTCTCAATGATTAACGTCCAGTGGCCCTAACTTTGGTGGTCATGAAGTGCTTTGAAAGGCTAGTCATGGCATTAATCAACTCCAGCCTCGCCATTACTCTTGGCCCACTCCAATTTGCCTATCGGACCAACAGATCATGTCAGATACCATATCACTTGCCCTTCACTCCTCCCTCGAACATCTTGACACCAAAAACAGCTGCGTAAGAATCCTACTCATTGACTACAGTTCAGCCTTCAACACTATTATCCCCTCGGGACTGATTACTAAACTTAGTGATCTCGGACTAAGTCCAACTCTCTGCAACTGGATCCTCAATTTCCTAATCCCCAGGCCACAATCAATGACGATTGGGGGCAATACTTCATCCTCACTAACACTCAACACTGGAGCCCCCCAGGGGTGGGTCGGGTACATTTTGGCGCCGCCCTTTTGGCGCCGATCATTTGGTCCCACTGTTTTGGCTCTAAACTGTTTTGGCACTCACTACTTTGGCGCTGAGCTGTTTTGGTGCCAATTCAGAATTTTAAAAAATGTCTTGTTTGGTTAAAGAAGAGACAATGACTAACGACCTGATGTAATTTTCTCAACTAACAAGAGTTGATAGTCAAAGCTGTAATGACCCGCTGTAGATTCAAATCTCGTTTTGTAATCATTTTCTCGTTTAACAATTGCTAATAGTCATCTACTGCCTTGATGATACTTAAGCCCTTCTGACTTCACATTGGAAACCTGTATTACAATTTTCTTTCTATTTTCTTGTAGAGCCCATACCAGAAATGGCTGAAAACATTCTAAGCAAGAGAGACAAAGCAAAATTTTCACATGATGGTTATCTATATGTGTTTGATAAATGTAGCAAAATGTAGAAATTTGTTTTTATAATGAATAGGTTAAAAATAATGAATAAAAAAGAATTAGATTTATTTCTTACAATACAATAAAAACTAATTTCTTACGGGTTCTACAAGACTTGTTTTTATTCTGAATTGGAGCCAAAACAGCTCAGCGCCAAAGTAATGAGCGCCAAAACACTTTAGAGCCAAAACGGCGGGGCCAAATGATCAGCGCCAAATAGTCCCATTCTGCCCATGGATGCGTACTCGGCCCTTTACTGTACTCACTGTATATCCATGACTGCGTCGCCAAATACCAGACTAATGCCTTTTACAAGTTCGCTGATGACACTACCATAATCGGTCGAATCTCAGATGGCGATGAAACAGACTACAGATGGGAGGTGGAAGACCTGGGAAAATGGTGCACTGAGAACAACCTAGCTCTCAATGCCGGCAAAACCAAGGAACTCATTATTGACTTTCGGCAGGATGTTACTCATGCTCCGCTACACATTGATAGCACAGAGATGGAATGAGTGGAGAGTGTCAAGCTCCTGGGAGTGGTCATCCACAACAAGTGTTCTTGAACTCTTCATGTGGATGCATTGGTTACAAAGGCCCAGCAACGTCTCTTCTTCCTCAGGCAGCTGAGGAAATTTGGCATGATGGCGAATAACCTTGCCAACCTTTATAGGTACGCCATCGAGAGCATCCTGTCTGGATGTATCATTACCTGGTATGGCTACTGTACCATTCAAGATTGGAGACAGTTACAGAGAGTGGTGAACTTGGCCCAGACAATCACAAAGGCCAACCTCCCATCTATAGAATCCATCTACCAGGCTAGCTATCGAGGAAAGGCTGCCAGCATTCTCAAAGATCCATCCCACCCTGGCAATGATTTTCTACAACCTCTACCATTGGGGAGAAGGTACAGAAGCCTGAACACATGCACCAGCTGGTTTTGAAACAGTTTCTATCCTACTGTTGTTAGAATACTGTTGGAGAAATTAGCCCAATAAAGCAGAGACTACACAAACCAGATTGGGTGAAGTTGACAAGCTGTTTATTACAAATGATACCGCTGGAAGAGAAATTGTCTAGGCTGACACAGAACTGACAGTCTGCACAGGTAGATAAAGGAGTCTCTCCCTTGACCTGAGGATGAAGCCAGGTTTTATAGGAATCTTTTATAATAAGGTTAATTAAAATGGGGAAGGATACAATGTATTTGGAAATTAAGTAATCCAGTTGCAATGATGTTAATTGAAAAACAGTTATCGGAAGAATTACCTGATTGTTGAGACAACGTAACATCCTGACAGTATCAATGAGTTCTTGATGGGATTAGGAGATTCCAGCTCTCTTTGCAGGTAGGTGAGAATATCTCTTTTGAAACAATGAGGTGCTTACATTGTTCCTGTCCTGGCTGCAAGGTCCTTTGGTGCCTCTCGGTCTGACTGTCCTTTGTGTGGCTTTGTATTGCTGTGTAATCAGACTGTCCTCAGGGCTTTGGGACAGCTGTGTTGACCGGGTCCAGGAAGCATATTGTTAGTGTGTTTTGGGGAGTGTATTCCCTTGTCTGTGTGCGACTATGGTTCTGTCTGGTTTCACTTGTCAGCCTGTTTGGTCAATGCGGAGGCATTCTGGGTGTTTGTGGTATGGTTTGGCCAAGTTTGATTTCTTATGTTCTGTGTGGGCATACTGTGGGTAGGCAGGGTGGCAGATCTTTTCCCACAAATACTGAATGGACTCACAAACTCTTAAGATTTGCCTGTGTCTGTGTTTTTGTTTTTGCCACTGTTTACCTATTATTTACTTATCTATGCTACTTAACGCTGTGATCTGCCTGTATTGCTCGCAAAACAAAGCTTTTCACTGTGCCTCGGTACATGTGACAATAAATTTAATTCAACTCAATTTAATTCAATTTCTGAGCATTGATTCATTGGTGATGGTTCCAATGACTTAATGTGGAGAATCTGGGTCCTCTTACTTTGTCACTTATATAACTGATTTGGATGCGAGCATAAGCGGTACAGTTAGTAAGTTGCAGATGACACCAAAATTGGAGGTGTAGTGGACAGCGAAGAGGGTTACCTCAGATTACAACAGGATCTTGATCAGATGGGCCAATGGGCTGAGAAGTGGCAGATGGAGTTTAATTCAGATAAATGCAAGGTGCTGCATTTTGGGAAAGCAAATCTTAGCAGGACTCATACACTTAATGGTAAGGTCCTAGGGA